>NC_091118.1:206088685-206388685 GCF_040183065.1 Periplaneta americana | reverse complement strand
GGGAGAACGGAGCGGTGCACGGGCCCGCCCTTTTAACTGTAGCATCCCCACATCTTCACTAGTAATCACCGCTAAAATCTGGCAAATCCGTAGCACTTTTTTCTATCCTTATTTTTTGTGTACTAAAATATTTTGGCCACTAATTCCGCAAATAATGGACATAGCGAGGAACGGGATGCGGTCCTGCATTCTCCCTTGAACTACTTCTTACATGATAGCATCAAATGGGCAATCGGGAACACAAGCTGATTTTCGAGAAAAAAGTGGGAAGAGTTTAAATCTCCCTTCCGCCGACACACTTGCCGCAATAACTCCGCAGTACGTGTAGTGAGAATAAAGGCGATTAGTGCGTTGAATACACCTCATCGAACTCTATTTTCAGTGAAAAGGACAACTTTCTATCTCCGTCCGTTTGGACGGGAGAGGCCCGCAAAATTTCAAAAAATGGTCATTTTGCCCTTCCAAAACAGAACTTTCTCTGCACAGGGAGATCGGAGCGGTGCACGGGCCCTCCACTTTAACTGTAGCATCCCCACATCTTCACTAGTAATCACCGCTAAAATCGGGCAAATCCGTAGCACTTTTTTCTAGCCTTATTTTTTGGGTACCTAAGATATCTTGGTCTCTAATTCCGGAAATAATGGCCATAGCGAGGAACGGGATGCGGTCCTGCATTCTCCCTTGACCTACCTCTTACACGATAGCATCAAAATGGCAATCGGGAACACAAGCTGATATTCGAGAAAAAAATGGGAAGGTAAACAAACCACCCTTCCGCCGACACTCTTGCCGCCATAACTCCGCAGTACTTGTAGTGACAATAAAGACGATTAGTGCGTTGAATACAGCGCATCGAACTCTATTTTCAGTGAAAAGGAGAACTTTCTATCTCCGTCCGTTTGGACGGGAGAGGCCCGAAAATTTTCAAAAAATGGTCATTTTGCCCTTCCAAAACAGAACTTTCTCTACACAGGGAGAACGGAGCGGTGCACGGGCCCGCCATTTTTAAATGTAGCATCCCCACATCTTCACTAGTAATCACCGCTATAATCGGGCAAATCCGTAGCACTTTTTTCTAGCCTTATTTTTTGGGTATCTAATATATTTTGGCCACTAATTCCGCAAATAATGGACATAGCGAGGAACGGGATGCGGTCCTGCATTCTCCCTTGACCTACTTCTTACATGACAGCATCAAAAGGGCAATCGGGAACACAAGCTGATTTTCGAGAAAAAAATTGGAAGGGTTTTAAACCAAACTTCCGCCGACACTCTTGCCGCAATAACTCCGCAGTACGTGTAGTGAGAATAAAGACGATTAGTGCGTTGAATATAGCTCATCGAACTCTATTTTCAGTGAAAAGGAGAACTTTCTATCTCCGTCCGTTTGGACGGGAGAGGCCCGCAAAATTTCAAAAAATGGTCATTTTGCCCTTCCAAAACAGAACTTTCTCTACACAGGGAGAACGGTGCGGTGCACGGGCCCGCCCTTTTAACTGTAGCATCCCCACATCTTCACCAGTAATCACCGCTATAATCGGGCAAAATCCGTAGCACTTTTTTCTAGCCTTATGTTTTGGGTACATAAAATATTTTGCCCACTAATTCCGCAAATAATGGACATAGCGAGAAACGGGATGCGGTCCTGCATTCTCCCTTGACCTACTTCTTACATGATAGCATCAAAAGGGCAATCGGGAACACAAGCTGATTTTCGAGAAAAAAGTGGAAGGGGTTTAAACCACCCTTCCACCGACACTTTTGCCGCCATAACTCCGCAGTACGGGTAGTGAGAATAAAGACGATTAGTGCGTTGAATACAGCTCATCGAACTCTATTTTCAGTGAAAGGACAACTTTCTATCTCCGTCCGTTTGGACGGGAGAGGCCCGCAAAATTTAAAAAAATCGTCATTTTGCCCTTCCAAAACAGAACTTTCTCTACACAGGGAGAACGGAGCGGTGCACTGGCCCGCCCTTTTAACTGTAGCATCCCCACATCTTCACTAGTAATCACCGCTAAAATCGGGAAAATCCGTAGCACTTATTTCTAGCCTTATATTTTGGGCACCTAAAATATTTTGGCCACTAATTTCGCAAATAATGGACATAGCGAGGAACGGGATTCGGTCCTGCATTCTCCCTTGACCTACTTCTTACATGATAGCATCAAAAGGGCAATCGGGAACACAAGCTGATTCTCGAGAAAAAAGTGGGAAGAGTTTAAACCACCCTTCCGCCGAAACTCTTGCCGCAATATCTCCGCAGTACGTGTAGTGAGAATAAAGACGATTAATGCGTTGAATACAGCTCATCGAACTCTATTTTCAGTGAAAAGGACAACTTTCTATCTCCGTCCGTTTGGACGGAAGAGGCCCGCAAAATTTTAAAAAATGGTCATTTTGCCCTTCCAAAACAGAACTTTCTCTACACAGGGAGAACGGTGCGGTGCACTGGCCCGCCCTTTTAACTGTAGCATCCCCACATCTTCAGTAGTAATCACCGCTAAAATCGGGCAAATCCGTAGCACTTATTTCTAGCCTTATATTTTAGGCACCTAAAATATTTTGGCCACTAATTTCGCAAATAATGGACATAGAGAGGGACGGGTTTCGGTCCTGCATTCTCCCTTGACCTACTTCTTACATGATAGCATCAAAAGGGCAATTGAGAACACAAGCTGATTTTCGAGAAAAACATGGGAAAGGAACCAGCCTTCCGCCGACACTCTTGCCGCAATAACTCCGCAGTACTTGTAGAGAGAATAAAGACGATTAGTGCGTTGTATACAGCTCATCGAACTCTATTTTCAGTGAAAAGGACAACTTTCTATCTCCGTCCGTTTGGACGGAAGAGACCCGCAAATTTTCAAAAAATGGTCATTTTGCCCTTCCAAAATAGAACTTTCTCTACACAGGGACAACGGAGCGGTGCACGGGCCCTCCATTTTAACTGTAGTATCCCCACATCTTCACTAGTAATCACCGCTAAAATAGGGCAAATCCGTAGCACTTTTTTCTAGCCTTATGTTTTGGGTACCTAAAATATTTTGGTCACTAATTCCGCAAATAATGGACATAGCGAGGAACGGGATGCGGTCCTGCATTCCTCCTTGACCTACTTCTTACATGATAGCATCAAAAGGGCAATCGGGAACACAAGCTGATTTTGGAGAAAATAGTGGAAAGGGTTTAAACCACCCTTCCAACGACACTTTTGCGGCAATAACTCCGCAGTACGTGTAGTGAGAATAAAGACGATTAGTGCGTTGAATACAGCTCATCGAACTCTATTTTCAGTGAAAAGGACAACTTACTATCTTTGTCCGTTTGGACGGGAGAGGCCCGCAAAATTAAAAAAAATGGTCATTTTGCCCTTCCAAAACAGAACTTTCTCTACACAGGGAGAACGGAGCGGTGGACTGGCCCGCCCTTTTAACTGTAGCATCCCCACATCTTCACTACTAATCACCGCTAAAATCGGGCAAATCCGTAGCACTTTTTTCTAGCCTTATGTTTTGGGTACCTAAAATATTTTGGCCACTAATTCCTCAAATAATGGACATAGCCAGGAACGGGATGCGGTCCTGCATTCTCCCTTGACCTACTTCTTACATGACTGCATCAAAAGGGCAATCGGGAACACAACGAGACGGGAGAGGCACGCAAAATTTCAAAAAATGATCATTTTGCCCTTCCAAAACAGAACTTTCTCTACACAGGGAGAACGGAGCGGTGCACGGGCCCGCCCTTTTAACTGTAGCATCCCCACATCTTCACTAGTAATCACCGCTAAAATCGGGCAAATCCGTAGCACTTTTTTCTATCCTTATTTTTTGTGTACTAAAATATTTTGGCCACTAATTCCGCAAATAATGGACATAGCGAGAAACGGGATGCGGTCCTGCATTCTCCCTTGACCTACTTCTTACATGATAGCATCAAAAGGGCAATCGGGAGCACAAGCTGATTTTCGAGAAAAAAGTGGGAAGAGTTTAAACCTCCCTTCCGCCGAAACTCTTGCCGCAATAACTCCGCAGTACGTGTAGTGAGAATAAAGACGATTAATGCGTTGAATACAGCTCATCGAACTCTATTTTCAGTGAAAAGGAGAACTTTCTATCTCCGTCCGTTTGGACGGGAGAGGCCCGCAAAATTTCAAAAAATGGTCATTTTGCCCTTCCAAAACAGAACTTTCTCTACACAGGGAGAACGGAGCGGTGCACGGGCCCGCCCTTTTAACTAGCACTTTTTTCTAGCCTTTTTTTTTGTGTACTAAAATATTTTGGCCACTAATTCCGCAAATAATGGACATAGCGAGGAACGGTATACGGTCCTGCATTCTCCCTTGACCTACTTCTTACATGATAGCATCAAAAGGGCAATCGGGAACACAAGCTGATTTTCGAGAAAAAAGTGGGAAGAGTTTAAACCTCCCTTCCGCCGACACTCTTGCCGCAATAACTCCGCAGTACGTGTAGTGAGAATAAAGGCGATTAATGCGTTGAATACAGCTCATCGAACTCTATTTTCAGTGAAAAGGAGAACTTTCTATCTCCGTCCGTTTGGACGGGAGAGGCCCGCAAATTTTCAAAAAAATGGTCATTTTGCCCTTCCAAAACAGAACTTTCTCTACACAGGGAGAACGGAGCGGTGCACGGGCCCTCCATTTTAACAGTAGCATCCCCATATCTTCACTAGTAATCACCGCTAAAATCGGGCAAATCCGTAGCACTTTTTTCTAGCCTTATTTTTTGGGTACCTAAGATATCTTTGTCTCTAATTCCGGAAATAATGGCCATAGCGAGGAACGGGATGCGGTACTGTATTCTCCCTTGACCTACTTCTTACACGATAGCATCAAAATGGCAATCGGGAACACAAGCTTATATTCGAGAAAAAAATGGGAAGGCTTTAAACCACCTTTCCGCCGACACTCTTGCCGCCATAACTCCGCAGTACTTGTAGTGACAATAAAGACGATTAATGCGTTGAATACAGCTCATCGAACTCTATTTTCAGTGAAAAGGAGAACTTTCTATCTCCGTCCGTTTGGACGGGAGAGGCCCGCAAATTTTCAAAAAATGGTCATTTTGCCCTTCCAAAACAGAACTTTCTCTACACAGGGAGAACGGAGCGGTGCACGGGCCCGCCCTTTTAAATGTAGCATCCCCACATCTTCACTAGTAATCACCGCTATAATCGGGCAAATCCGTAGCACTTTTTTCTAGCCTTATGTTTTGGGTACCTAATATATTTTGGCCACTAATTCCGCAAATAATGGACATAGCGAGGAACGGGATGCGGTCCTGCATTCTCCCTTGACCTACTTCTTACATGACAGCATCAAAAGGGCAATCGGGAACACAAGCTGATTTTCGAGAAAAAAATTGGAAGGGTTTAAACCAACCTTCCGCCGACACTCTTGCCGCAATAACTCCGCAGTACGTGTAGTGTGAATAAAGACGATTAGTGCGTTGAATATAGCTCATCGAACTCTATTTTCAGTGAAAAGGCAACTTTCTATCTCCGTCCGTTTGGACGGGAGAGACCCGCAAAATTTAAGAAAATGGTCATTTTGCCCTTCCAAAACAGAACTTTCTCTACACAGGGAGAACGGAGTGGTGCACTGGCCCGCCCTTTTAACTGTAGCATCCCCACATCTTCACTAGTAATCACCGGTAAAATCGGGCAAATCCGTAGCACTTTTTTCTAGCCTTATGTTTTGTGTACCTAAAATATTTTGGCCACTAATTTCGCAAATAATGGACATAGGGAGGAACGGGTTGCGGTCCTGCATTCTCCCTTGACCTACTTCTTACATGACAGCATCAAAAGGGCCATCATGATCACCAGCTGATTTTCGTGAAGAAAGTGAGAAGGTCCTTCCGCCGACACTATTGCCGCAATAACTCCGCAGTACGTGTAGTGAGAATAAAGACGATTAGTGCGTTGAATACAGCTCATCGAACTCTATTTTCAGTGAAAAGGACAACTTTCTATCTCCGTCCGTTTGGACGGGAGAGGCACGCAAAATTCCAAAAAATGGTCATTTTGCCTTTCCAAAACAGAACTTTCTCTACACAGGGAGAACGGAGCGGTGCACGGGCCCGCCCTTTTAACTGTAGCATCCCCACATCTTCACTAGTAATCACCGCTATAATTGGGCAAATCCGTAGCACTTTTTTGTAGCCTTATGTTTTGGGTACATAAAATATTTTGCCCACTAATTCCGCAAATAATGGACATAGCGAGGAACGGGATGCGGTCCTGCATTCTCCCTTGATCTACTTCTTACATGATAGCATCAAAAGGGCAATCGGGAACACAAGCTGATTTTCGAGAAAAAAGTGGAAAGGGTTTAAACCACCCTTCCACCGACACTCTTGCCGCAATAACTCCGCAGTACGTGTAGTGAGAATAAAGACGATTAGTGTGTTGAATACAGCTAATCGAACTCTATTTACAGTGAAAAAGCCAACGTTCTATCTCCGTCCGTTTGGACGGGTGAGACCCGCAAAATTTCAAAAAATGGTCATTTTGCCCTTCCAAAACAGAACTTTCTCTACACAGGGAGAACGGACCGGTGCACGGGCCCGCCCTTTTAACTGTAGTATCCCTACATCTTCACTTGTAATCACAGCTGAAATCGGGCAAATCCGTAGCACTTTTTTCTAGCCTTATTTTTTGTGTACCTAAAATATTTTGGCCACTAATTCCGCAAATAATGGACATAGCGAGGAATGGGATGCGGTCCTGCATTCTCCCTTGACCTACTTCTTACATGATAGCATCAAAAGGGCAATCGGGAACACAAGCTGATTTTCGAGAAAAAAATGGGAACCACCCTTCCGCCGACACTCTTGCCGCAATAACTCCGCAGTACGTGTAGTGAGAACAAAGACGATTAGTGCGTTGAATACAGCTCATCGAACTCTATTTTCAGTGAAAAGTACAACTTTCTATCTCCGTCCGTTTGGACGGGAGAGGCTCGCATAATTTCAAAAAATTGTCATTTTGCCCTTCCAAAACAGAACTTTCTCTACACAGGGAGAACGGAGCGGTGCACGGGCCCGCCCTTTTAACTGTAGCATCCCCACATCTTCACTAGTAATCACCGCTAAAATCGGGCAAATCCGTAGCACTTTTTTCTAGCCTTATTTTTTGTGTACCTAAAATATTTTGGCCACTAATTCCGCAAATAATGGACATAGCGAGGAACGGGATGCGGTCCTGCATTCTCCCTTGACCTAATTCTTACTTGATAGCATCAAAAGGGCAATCGGGAACACAAGCTGATTTTCGAAAAATAAATGGGAAGGTCCTTCCGCCGACACTCTTGCCGCAATAACTCCGCAGTACGTGTAGAGAGAATAAAGATGATTAGTGCGTTGAATACAGCTTATCGAACTCTATTTTCAGTGAAAAGGACAACTTCATATCTCCGTCAGTTTGGACGGGAGAGGCCCGCAAAATTTCAAACAATGGTCATTTTGCCCTTCCAAAACAGAACTGTCTCTACACAGGGAGAACGGAGCGGTGCACTGGCCCGCCCTTTTAACTGTAGCATCCCCACATCTTCACTAGTAATCACCGCTAAAATCGGGCAAAACCGTAGCACTTTTTTCTAGCCTTATTTTTTGTGTACTAAAATATTTTGGCCACTAATTCCGGAAATAATGGACATAGCGAGGAACGGAATGCGGTCCTGCATTCTCCTTTGACCTACTTCTTACACGATAGCATCAATATGGCAATCGGGAACACAAGCTGATATTCGAGAAAAAAATAGGAAGGGTTTAAACCACCCTTCCGCCGACACTCTTGCCGCAATAACTCCGCAGTACTTGTAGTGACAATAAAGACGATTAGTGCGTTGAATACAGCTCATCGAACTCTATTTTCAGTGAAAGGGACAACATTATATCTCCGTCCGTTTGGACGGGAGAGGCCCGCATAATTTCAAAAAATTGTCATTTTGCCCTTCCAAAACAGAACTTTCTCTACACAGGGAGAACGGAGCGGTGCACGGGCCCGCCCTTTTAACTGTAGCTTCCCCACATCTTCACTAGTAATCACCGCTATAATCGGGCAAATCCGTAGCACTTTTTTCTAGCCTTATGTTTTGGGGACCTAAAATATTTTGGCCACTAATTCCGCAAATAATGGACATAGCGAGGAACGGGATGCGGTCCTGCATTCTCCCTTGACATACTTCTTACATGATAGCATCAAAAGGGCAATCGGGAACACAAGCTGATTTTCGTGAAGAAAGTGGGAAGGTCCTTCCGCCGACACTCTTGTCGCAATAACTCCGCAGTACGTGTAGTGAGAATAAAGACGATTAGTGCGTTGAATACAGCTCATCAAACTCTATTTTCAGTGAAAAGGACAACTTTCTATCTCCGTCCGTTTGGACGGGAGAGGCCCGCAAAATTTCAAACAATGGTCAATTTGCCCTTCCAAAACAGAACTGTCTCTACACAGGGAGAACGGAGCGGTGCACTGGCCCGCCCTTTTAACTGTAGCATCCCCACATCTTCACTAGTAATCACCGGTAAAATCGGGCAAATCCGTAGCACTTTTTTCTAGCCTTAAGTTTCTGTACATAAAATATTTTGGCCACTAATTTCGCAAATAATGGACATAGCGAGGAACGGGTTGCGGTCCTGCATTCTCCCTTGACCTACTTCTTACATGATAGCATCAAAAGGGCAATTGTGAACACAAGCTGATTTTCGAGAAAAAAATGGGAAGGGTTTAAACCACCCTTCCACCGACACTCTTGCCGCAATAACTCCGCAGTACGTGTAGTGAGAATAAAGGCGATTATTGCGTTGAATACAGCTCATCGAACTCTATTTTCAGAGAAAAGGACAACTTTCTATCTCCGTCTGTTTGGACGCGAGAGACCCGCAAATTTTCAAAAAATGATCATTTTGCCCTCGCTAAACAGATCTATCTCTACACAGGGAGAACGGACCGGTGCACGGGCCCGCCCTTTTAACTGTAATATCCCCACATCTTCACTAGTAATCACCGCTAAATTCGGGCAAATCCGTAGCACTTTTTTCTAGCTTTATTTTTTGGGTACCTAAGATATCTTGGTCTCTAATTCCGGAAATAATGGCCATAGCGAGGAACGGGATGCGGTCCTGTATTCTCCCTTGACCTACTTCTTACATGATAGCATCAAAAGGGCAATCGGGAACACAAGCTGATTTTCGAGAAAAAAATGGGAAGGTCCTTCCGCCGACACTCTTGCCGCAATAACTCCGCAGTACGTGTAGTGAGAATAAAGACGATTAGTGCGTTGAATACAGCTCATCGAACTCTATTTTCAGTGAAAAGGAGAACTTCCTATCTCCGTCCGTTTGGACGGGAGAGGCCCGCAAATTTTCAAAAAATGGTTATTTTGCCCTTCCAAAACAGAACTTTCTCTACACAGTGAGAACGGAGCGGTGCACGGGCCCGCCCTTTTAACTGTAGCATCCCCACATCTTCACTAGTAATCACCGCTAAAATCGGGCAAATCCGTAGCACTTTTTTCTAGCCTTATTTTTTGAGTACCTAAGATATCTTGGTCTCTAATTCCGGAAATAATGGCCATAGCGAGGAACGGGATGCGGTCCTGTATTCTCCCTTGACCTACTTCTTACTTGATAGCATCAAAAGGGCAATCGGGAACACAAGCTGATTTTCGAGAAATAAATGGGAAGGTCCTTCCGCCGACACTCTTGCCGCAATAACTCCGCAGTACTTGTAGTGACAATAAAGACGATTAGTGCGTTGAATACAGCTCATCTAACTCTATTTTCAGTGAAAGGGACAACATTATATCTCCGTCCGTTTGGACGGGAGAGGCCCGCATAATTTCAAAAAATTGTCATTTTGCCCTTCCAAAACAGAACTTTCTCTACACAGGGAGAACGGAGCGGTGCACGGTCCCGCCCTTTTAACTGTAGCATCCCCACATCTTCACTAGTAATCACCGCTATAATCGGGCAAATCCGTAGCACTTTTTTCTAGCCTTATGTTTTGGGGACCTAAAATATTTTGGCCACTAATTCCGCAAATAATGGACATAGCGAGGAACGGGATGCGGTCCTGCATTCTCCCTTGACATACTTCTTACATGATAGCATCAAAAGAGCAATCGGGAACACAAGCTGATTTTCGTGAAGTAAGTGGGAAGGTCCTTCCGCCGACACTCTTGTCGCAATAACTCCGCAGTACGTGTAGTGAGAATAAAGATGATTAGTGCGTTGAATACAGCTCATCAAACTCTATTTTCAGTGAAAAGGACAACTTTCTATCTCCGTCCGTTTGGACGGGAGAGGCCCGCAAAATTTCAAACAATGGTCATTTTGCCCTTCCAAACCAGAACTGTCTCTACACAGGGAGAACGGAGCGGTCCACTGGCCCGCCCTTTTAACTGTAGCATCCCCACATCTTCACTAGTAATCACCGCTAAAATCGGGCAAAACCGTAGCACTTTTTTCTAGCCTTATTTTTTGTGTACTAAAATATTTTGGCCACTAATTCCGCAAATAATGGACATAGCGAGGAACGGGATGCGGTCCTGCTTTCTCCCTTGACCTACTTCTTACATGATAGCATCATAAGGGCAATCGGGAACACAAGCTGATTTTCGAGAAAAAAAATTGGAAAGGGTTTAAACCACCCTTCCACCGACACTTTTGCCGCAATAACTCCGCAGTACGTGTAGTGAGAATAAAGACGATTAGTGCGTTGAATACAGCTCATCGAACTCTATTTTCAGTGAAAAGGACAACTTTCTATCTCCGTCCGTTTGGACGGGAGAGGCCCGCAAAATTTCAAAAAATGGTCATTTTGCCCTTCCAAAACAGAACTTTCTCTACACAGGGAGAACGGAGCGGTGCACGGGCCCGCCCTTTTAACTGTAGCATCCCCACATCTTCACTAGTAATCACCGCTAAAATCGGGCAAATCCGTAGCACCTTTTTCTAGCCTTATTTTTTGGGTACCTAAGATATCTTGGTCACTAATTCCGGAAATAATGGCCATAGCGAGGAACGGGATGCGGTCCTGTATTCTCCCTTGACCTACTTCTTACTTGATAGCATCAAAAGGGCAATCGGGAACACAAGCTGATTTTCGAGAAATAAATGGGAAGGTCCTTCCGCCGACACTCTTGCCGCAATA
Source organism: Periplaneta americana (assembly GCF_040183065.1). Classification (NCBI taxonomy): domain Eukaryota; kingdom Metazoa; phylum Arthropoda; class Insecta; order Blattodea; family Blattidae; genus Periplaneta; species Periplaneta americana. The sequence goes on along the minus strand of NC_091118.1, from coordinate 206,377,501 downwards.
ACTCCGCAGTACGTGTAGAGAGAATAAAGATGATTAGTGCGTTGAATACAGCTTATCGAACTCTATTTTCAGTGAAAAGGACAACTTCATATCTCCGTCAGTTTGGACGGGAGAGGTCTGAAAATTTCAAAATATGGTCATTTTGCCCTTCCAAAACAGAACTTTCTCTACACAGTGAGAACGGAGCGGTGCACGGTCCCGCCCTTTTAACTGTAGCATCCCCACATCTTCACTAGTAATCACCGCTAAAATCGGGCAAATCCGTAGCACCTTTTTCTAGCCTTATTTTTTGGGTACCTAAGATATCTTGGTCACTAATTCCGGAAATAATGGCCATAGCGGGGAACGGGATGCGGTCCTGCATTCTCCCTTGACCTACTTCTTACACGATAGCATCAATATGGCAATCGGGAACACAAGCTGATATTCGAGAAAAAAATAGGAAGGGTTTAAACCACCCTTCCGCCGACACTCTTGTCGCAATAACTCCGCAGTACTTGTAGTGACAATAAAGACGATTAGTGCGTTGAATACAGCTCATCGAACTCTATTTTCAGTGAAAGGGACAACATTATATCTCCGTCCGTTTGGACGGGAGAGGCCCGCATAATTTCAAAAAATTGTCATTATGCCCTTCCAAAACAGAACTTTCTCTACACAGGGAGAACGGAGCGGTGCACGGGCCCGCCCTTTTAACTGTAGCATCCCCACATCTTCACTAGTAATCACCGCTATAATCGGGCAAATCCGTAGCACTTTTTTCTAGCCTTATGTTTTGGGGACCTAAAATATTTTGGCCACTAATTCCGCAAATAATGGACATAGCGAGGAACGGGATGCGGTCCTGCATTCTCCCTTGACATACTTCTTACATCACAGCATCAAAAGGGCCATCGGGAACACAAGCTGATTTTCGAGAAAAAAATTGGAAAGGAAAAGGACAACCAAACTTCCGCCGACACTCTTGCCGCAATAACTCCGCAGTACGTGTAGTGAGAATAAAGACGATTAGTGCGTTGAATATAGCTCATCGAACTCTATTTTCAGTGAAAAGGACAACTTTCTATCTCCGTCCGTTTGGACGGGAGAGGCACGCAAAATTTAAAAAAATGGTCATTTTGCCCTTCCAAAACAGAACTTTCTCTACACAGGGAGAACGGTGCGGTGCACGGGCCCGCCCTTTTAACTGTAGCATCCCCACATCTTCACTAGTAATCACCGCTATAATCGGGCAAATCCGTAGCACTTTTTTCTAGCCTTATGTTTTGGGTACATAAAATATTTTGCCCACTAATTCCGCAAATAATGGACATAGCGAGGAACGGGATGCGGTCCTGCATTCTCATTTGACCTACTTCTTACATGATAGCATCAAAAGGGCAATCGGGAACACTAGCTGATTTTCGAGAAAAAAGTGGAAAGGGTTTAAACCACCCTTCCAACGACACTTTTGCGGCAATAACTCCGCAGTACGTGTAGTGAGAATAAAGACGATTAGTGCGTTGAATACAGCTCATCGAACTCTATTTTCAGTGAAAAGGACAACTTTCTATCTCCGTCCGTTTGGACGCGAGAGACCCGCAAATTTTCAAAAAATGATCATTTTTGCCCTCGCTAAACAGATCTTTCTCTACACAGGGAGAACGGACCGGTGCACGGGCCCGCCCTTTTAACAGTAATATCCCCACATCTTCACTAGTAATCACCGCTAAAATCGGGCAAATCCGTAGCAATTTTTTCTAGCCTTATTTTTTGTGTACCTAAAATATTTTGGCCACTAATTCCGCAAATAATGGACATAGCGAGGAACGGGATGCGGTCCTGCATTCTCCCTTGACCTACTTCTTACATGATAGTATCAAAAGGGCAATCGGGAACACAAGCTGATTTTCGAGAAAAAAGTGGGAAGTTTAAACCTCCCTTCCGCCGACACTCTTGCCGCAATAACTCCGCAGTACGTGTAGTGAGAATAAAGACGATTAGTGCGTTGAATACAGCTCATCGAACTCTATTTTCAGTGAAAAGGACAAATTTCTATCTCCGTCCGTTTGGACGGGAGAGGCCCGCAAAATTAAAAAAAATGGTCATTTTGCCCTTCCAAAACAGAACTTTCTCTACACAGGGAGAACGGAGCGGTGCACGGGCCCGCCCTTTTAACTGTAGCATCCCCACACCATCACTAATAATCACCGCTAAAATCAGGCAAATCCGTAGCACTTTTTTCTAGCCTTATTTTTTGGGTACCTAAGATATCTTGGTCTCTAATTCCGGAAATAATGGCCATAGCGAGGAACGGGATGCGGTCCTGTATTCTCCCTTGACCTACTTCTTACATGATAGCATCAAAAGGGCAATCGGGAACACAAGCTGAATTTCGAGAAAAAAATGGGAAGGTCCTTCCGCCGACACTCTTGCCGCAATAACTCCGCAGTACGTGTAGTGAGAATAAAGACGATTAGTGCGTTGAATACAGCTCATCGAACTCTATTTTCAGTGAAAAGGACAAATTTCTATCTCCGTCCGTTTGGACGGGAGAGGCCCGCAAAATTAAAAAAAATGGTCATTTTGCCCTTCCAAAACAGAACTTTCTCTACACAGGGAGAACGGAGCGGTGCACGGGCCCGCCCTTTTAACTGTAGCATCCCCACACCATCACTAATAATCACCGCTAAAATCAGGCAAATCCGTAGCACTTTTTTCTAGCCTTATTTTTTGGGTACCTAAGATATCTTGGTCTCCAATTCCGGAAATAATGGCCATAGCGAGGAACGGGATGCGGTCCTGTATTCTCCCTTGACCTACTTATTACATGATAGCATCAAAAGGGCAATCGGGAACACAAGCTGATTTTCGAGAAAAAAATGGGAAGAGTTTAAACCACCCTTCCACCGACACTCTTGCCGCAATAACTCCGCAGTACGTGTAGTGAGAATAAAGACGATTAGTGCGTCGAATATAGCTCTATTTTCAGTGAAAAGGACAACTTTCTATCTCCGTCCGTTTGGACGGGAGACGCACGCAAAATTTCAAATAATGGTCATTTTGCCCTTCCAAATCAGAACTCTCTCTACACACGGAGAACGGAGCGGTGCACGGGCCCTCCATTTTAACTGTAGCATCCCCACATCTTCACTAGTAATCACCGCTAAAATCGGGCAAATCCGTAGCACTTTTTTCTAGCCTTATTTTTTGGGTACCTAAGATATCTTGGTCTCTAATTCCGGAAATAATGGCCATAGCGAGGAACGGGATGCGGTCCTGTATTCTCCCTTGACCTACTTCTTACACGATAGCATCAAAATGGCAATCGGGAACACAAGCTGATATTCGAGAAAAAAATGGGAAGGGTTTAAACCACCCTTCCGCCGACACTTTTGCCGCCATAACTCCGCAGTACTTGTAGTGATAATAAAGACGATTAGTGCGTTGAATACAGCTCATCGAACTCTATTTTCAGTGAAAAGGACAACTTTATATCTCCGTCCGTTTGGACGGGAGAGGCCCGCAAATTTTCAAAAAATGGTCATTTTGCGCTTCCAAAACAGAACTTTCTCTACACAGGGAGAACGGAGCGGTGCACGGGCCCGCCCTTTTAACTGTAGCATCCCCACATCTTCAGTAGTAATCACCGCTGTAATCGGGCAAATCCGTAGCACTTTTTTCTAGCCTTATGTTTTGGGTACCTAAAATATTTTGGCCACTAATTCCGCAAATAATGGACATAGCGAGGAACGGGATGCGGTCCTGCATTCTCGCTTGACCTACTTCTTACATGATAGCATCAAAATGGCAATCGGGAACAGAAGCTGATTTTCGAGAAAAAAATGGGAAGGTCCTTCCGCCGACACTCTTGCCGCAATAACTCCACAGTACGTGTAGATTCCGCAAATAATGGACATAGCGAGGAACGGGATGCGGTCCTGCATTCTCCCTTGACCTACTTCTTACATGATAGCATCAAAAGGGCAATCGGGAACACAAGCTGATTTTCGAGAAAAAAGTGGAAGGGGTTTAAACCACCCTTCCACCGACACTTTTGCCGCCATAACTCCGCAGTACGTGTAGTGAGAATAAAGACGATTAGTGCGTTGTATACAGCTCATCGAACTCTATTTTCAGTGAAAGTACAACTTTCTATCTCCGTCCGTTTGGACGGGAGAGGCCCGCAAAATTTCAAAAAATGGTCATTTTGCCCTTCCAAAACAGAACTTTCTCTACACAGGGAGAACGGAGCGGTGCACTGGCCCGCCCTTTTAACTGTAGCATCCCCACATCTTCACTAGTAATCACCGCTAAAATCGGGCAAATCCGTAGCACTTATTTCTAGCCTTATATTTTGGGCACCTAAACTATTTTGGCCACATTTTCGCAAATAATGGACATAGCGAGGAACGGGTTTCGGTCCTGCATTCTCCCTTGACCTACTTCTTACATGATAGCATCAAAAGGGCAATTGAGAACACAAGCTGATTTTCGAGAAAAACATGGGAAAGGAACCACCCTTCCGCCGACACTCTTGCCGCAATAACTCCGCAGTACGTGTAGAGAGAATAAAGACGATTAGTGCGTTGAATACAGCTCATCGAACTCTATTTTCAGTGAAAAGGACAACTTTCTATCTCCATCCGTTTGGACGGGAGAGACCCGCAAAATTTCAAAAAATGGTCATTTTGCCCTTCCAAAACCGAACTTTCCCTACACAGGGAGAACGGAGCGGTGCACGGGCCCGCCCTTTTAACTTTAGCATCCCCACATCTTCACTAATAATCACCGCTATAATCGGGCAAATCCGTAGCACTTTTTTCTAGCCTTATGTTTTGGGTACATAAAATATTTTGCCCACCAATTCCGCAAATAATGGACATAGCGAGGAACGGGATGCGGTCCTGCATTCTCCCTTGACCTACTTCTTACATGATAGCATCAAAAGGGCAATCGGGAACACAAGCTGATTTTCGAGAAAAAGTGGAAAGGGTTTAAACCACCCTTCCAACGACACTTTTGCGGCAATAACTCCGCAGTACGTGTAGTGAGAATAAAGACGATTAGTGCGTTGAATACAGCTCATCGAACTCTATTTTGAGTGAAAAGGACAACTTTCTATCTTTGTCCGTTTGGACGGGAGAGGCCCGAAAATTTAAAAAAAATGGTCATTTTGCCCTTCCAAAACAGAACTTTCTCTACACAGGGAGAACGGAGCGGTGCACTGGCCCGCCCTTTAACTGTAGCATCCCCACATCTTCACTAGTAATCACCGCTAAAATCGGGCAAATCCGTAGCACTTTTTTCTAGCCTTATGTTTTGGGTACCTAAAATACTTTGGCCACTAATTCCGCAAATAATGGACATAGCCAGGAACGGGATGCGGTCCTGCTTTCTCCCTTGACCTACTTCTTACATGACTGCATCAAAAGGGCAATCGGGAACACAAGCTGATTTTCGAGAAAAAAATTGGAAGGGTTTAAACCAACCTTCCGCCGACACTCTTGCCGCAATAACTCCGAAGTACGTGTAGTGAGAATAAAGACGATTAGTGCGTTGAATATAGCTCATCGAACTCTATTTTCAGTGAAATGGACAACTTTCTATCTCCGTCCGTTTGGACGGGAGAGGCACGCAAAATTTAAAAAAATGATCATTTTGCCCTTCCAAAACAGAACTTTCTCTACACAGGGAGAACGGAGCGGTGCACGGGCCCGCCCTTTTAACTGTAGCATCCCCACATCTTCACTAGTAATCACCGCTAAAATCGGGCAAATCCGTAGCACTTATTTCTAGCCTTATATTTTAGGCACCTAAAATATTTTGGCCACTAATTTCGCAAATAATGGACATAGCGAGGTACGGGTTTCGGTCCTCCATTCTCCCTTGACCTACTTCTTACATGATAGCATCAAAAGGGCAATTGAGAACACAAGCTGATTTTCGAGAAAAACATGGGAAAGAACCATCCTTCCGCCGACACTCTTGCCGCAACAACTCCGCAGTACGTGTAGAGAGAATAAAGTCGATTAGTGCGTTCAATACAGCTCATCGAACTCTATTTTCAGTGAAAAGGACAACTTTCTATCTCCGTCCGTTTGGACGGGAGAGACACGCAAAATTTCAAAAAATGGTCATTTTGCCCTTCCAAAACAGAACTTTCTCTACACAGGGAGAACGGAGCGGTGCACGGGCCCTCCATTTTAACTGTAGTATCCCCACACCTTCACTAGTAATCACCGCTAAAATAGGGCAAATCCGTAGCACTTTTTTCTAGCCTTATGTTTTGGGTACCTAAAATATTTTGGCCACTAATTCCGCAAATAATGGACATAGCGAGGAACGGGATGCGGTCCTGCATTCTCCCTTGACCTACTTCTTACATGACAGCATCAAAAGGGCAATCGGGAACACAAGCTGATTTTCGAGAAAAAAAAATGGAAGGGTTTAAACCAACCTTCTTCCGACACTCTTGCCGCAATAACTCCGCAGTACGTGTAGTGAGAATAAAGACGATTAGTGCGTTGAATATAGCTCATCGAACTCTATTTTCAGTGAAAAGGAGAACTTTCTATCTCCGTCCGTTTGGACGGGAGAGGCACGCTAATTTTCAAAAAATGGTCATTTTGCCCTTCCAAAACAGAACTTTCCCTACACAGGGAGAACGGAGCGGTGCACGGGCCCGCCCTTTTAACTTTAGCATCCCCACATCTTCACTAGTAATCACCGCTATAATCGGGCAAATCCGTAGCACTTTTTTCTAGCCTTATGTTTTGGGTACATAAAATATTTTCCCACTAATTCCGCAAATAATGGACATAGCGAGGAACGGGATGCGGTCCTGCATTCTCCTTTGACCTACTTCTTACATGATAGCATCAAAAGGGCAATCGGGAACACAAGCTGATTTTCGAGAAAAAAGTGGAAAGGGTTTAAACCACCCTTCCAACGTCACTTTTGCGACAAAAACTCCGCAGTACGTGTAGTGAGAATAAAGACGATTAGTGCGTTGAATACAGCTCATCGAACTCTATTTTCAGTGAAAAGGACAACTTTCTTTCTTTGTCCGTTTGGACGGGAGAGGCCGGCAAAATTAAAAAAAATGGTCATTTTGCCCTTCCAAAACAGAACTTTCTCTACACAGGGAGAACGGAGCGGTGCACTGGCCCGCCCTTTTAACTGTAGCATCCCCACAACTTCACTAGTAATCACCGCTAAAATCGGGCAAATCCGTAGCACTTTTTTTTCTAGCCTTATGTTTTGGGTACCTAAAATATTTTGGCCACTAATTCCGCAAATAATGGACATAGCCAGGAACGGGATGCGGTCCTGCATTCTCCCTTGACCTACTTCTTACATGACTGCATCAAAAGGGCAATCGGGAACACAACGAGACGGGAGAGGCACGCAAAATTTCAAAAAATGATCATTTTGCCCTTCCAAAACAGAACTTTCTCTACACAGGGAGAACGGAGCGGTGCACGGGCCCGCCCTTTTAACTGTAGCATCCCCACATCTTCACTAGTAATCACCGCTAAAATCGGGCAAATCCGTAGCACTTTTTTCTATCCTTATTTTTTGTGTACTAAAATATTTTGGCCACTAATTCCGCAAATAATGGACATAGCGAGGAACGGGATGCGGTCCTCCATTCTCCCTTGACCTACTTCTTATATGATAGCATCAAAAGGGCAATCGGGAACACAAGCTGATTTTCGAGAAAAAAATGGGAAGGTCCTTCCGCCGACACTCTTGCCGCAATAACTCCGCAGTACGTGTAGGGAGAATAAAGATGATTAGTGCGTTGAATACAGCTCATCGAACTCTATTTTCAGTGAAAAGGACAAGTTCCTATCTCCGTCAGTTTGGACGGGAGAGGTCCACAAAATTTCAAAAAATGGTCATTTTGCCCTTCCAAAACAGAACTTTCTCTACACAGGGAAAACGGAGCGGTGCACAGTCCCGCCCTTTTAACTGTAGCATCCCCACTTCTTCATAGTAATCACCGCTAAAATCGGGCAAATCCGTAGCACCTTTTTCTAGCCTTATTTTATGGGTACCTAAGATATCTTGGTCTCTAATTCCGGAAATAATGGCCATAGCGAGGAACGGGTTGCGGTCCTGCATTCTCCCTTGATCTACTTCTTACATGATAGCATCAAAAGGGCAATCGGGAACACAAGCTGATTTTCGAGAAAAAAATGGAAAGGTCCATCCGCCGACACTCTTGCCGCAATAACTCCGCAGTACGTGTAGTGAGAATAAAGACGATTAGTGCGTTAAATACAGCTCATCGAACTCTATTTTCAGTGAAAAGGACAACTTTCTATCTCCGTCCGTTTGGACGGGAGAGATCCGCAAAATTAAAAAAAAATGGTCATTTTGCCCTTACAAAACAGAAATTTCTCTACACAGGGAGAACGGAGCGGTGCACGGGCCCGCCCTTTTAACTGTAGAATCCCCACATCTTCACTAGTAATCACCGCTATAATCGGGCAAATCCGTAGCAGTTTTTTCTAGCCGTACGTTTTGGGTACATAAAATATTTTGCCCACTAATTCCGCAAATAATTGATATAGCGAGGAACGGGATGCGGTCCTGCATTCTCCCTTGACCTACTTCTTACATGATAGCATCAAAAGGGCAATCGGGAACACAAGCTGATTTTCGAGAAAAAAGTGGAAAGGGTTTAAACCACCCTTCCACCGACACTTTTGCCGCAATAACTCCGCAGTACGTGTAGTGAGAATAAAGACGATTAGTGCGTTGAATACAGCTCATCGAACTCTATTTTCAGTGAAAAGGACAACTTTCTATCTCCGTCCGTTTGGACGGGAGACGCACGCAAAATTTCAAAAAATGGTCATTTTGAACTTCCAAAACAGAACTTTCTCTACACAGGGAGAACGGAGCGGTGCACGGGCCCTCCATTTTAACTGTAGCATCCCAACATCTTCACTAGTAATCACCGCTAAAATCGGGCAAATCCGTAGCACTTTTTTCTAGCCTTATTTTTTGGGTACCTAAGATATCTTGGTCTCTAATTCCGGAAATAATGGCCATAGCGAGGAACGGGATGCGGTCCTGTATTCTCCCTTGACCTACTTCTTACACGATAGCACCAAAATGGCAATCGGGAACACAAGCTGATATTCGAGAAAAAAATGGGAAGGGTTTAACCACCCTTCCGCCGACACTTTTGCCGCCATAACTCCGCAGTACGTGTAGTGAGAATAAAGACGATTAGTGCGTTGAATACAGCTCATCGACCTCTATTTTCAGTGAAAAGGAGAGCTTTCTATCTCCGTCCGTTTGGACGGGAGAGGCCCGCAAAATTTCAAAAAATGATCATTTTGCCCTTCCAAAACAGACCTTTCTCTACACAGGGAGAACGGTGCGGTGCACGGGCCCTCCCTTTTAACTGTAGCATCCCCACATCTTCACTAGTAATCACCGCTAAAATCGGGCAAATCCGTAGCACCTTTTTCTAGCCTTATTTTTTTGGGTACCTAAGATATCTTGGTCTCTAATTCCGGAAATAATGGCCATAGCGAGGAACGGGATGCGGTCCTGTATTCTCCCTTGACCTACTTCTTACATGATAGCATCAAAAGGGCAATCGGGAACACAAGCTGATTTTCGTGAAGAAAGTTGGAAGGTCCTTCCGCCGACACTCTTGCCGCAATAACTCCGCTGTACGTGTAGTGAGAATAAAGACGATTAGTGCGTTGAATACAGCTCATCGAACTCTATTTTCAGTGAAAAGGACAACTTTGTATCTCCGTCCGTTTGGACGGGAGAGGCACGCAAAATTCAAAAAAATGGTCATTTTGCCCTTCCAAAACAGAACTTTCTCTACACAGGGAGAACGGAGCGGTGCACGGGCCCGCCCTTTTAACTGTAGCATCACACATCTTCACTAGTAATCACCGCTATAATCGGGCAAATCCGTAGCACTTTTTTCTAGCCTTATGTTTTGAGTACATAAAATATTTTGCCCACTAATTCCGCAAATAATGGACATAGCGAGGAACGGGATGCGGTCCTGCATTCTCCCTTGATCTACTTCTTACATGATAGCATCAAAAGGGCAATCGGGAACACAAGCTGATTTTCGAGAAAAAAGTGGAAAGGGTTTAAACCACCCTTCCACCGACACTTTTGCCGCAATAACTCCGCAGTACTTGTAGTGAGAATAAAGACGATTAGTGCGTTGAATACAGCTCATCGAACTCCATTTTCAGTGAAAAGGACAACTTTCTATATCCGTGGGTTTGGACGGGAAAGGCCCGCAAAATTTCAAAAAATGGTCATTTTGCCCTTCCAAAACAGAACTTTCTCTACACAGGGAGAACGGAGCGGTGCACTGGCCCGCCCTTTTAACTGTAGCATCCCCACATCTTCACTAGTAATCACCGGTAAAATCGGGCAAATCCGTAGCACTTTTTTCTAGCCTTATGTTTTGGGTACCTAAAATATTTTGGCCAATAATTTCGCAAATAATGGACATAGCGAGGAACGGGGTGCGGTCCTGCATTCTCCATTGACCTACTTCTTACATGATAGCATCAAAAGATCAATTGAGAACACAAGCTGATTTTCGAGAAAAAAATGGGAAGGGTTTAAACCACCCTTCCGCCGACACTCTTGCCGCAATAACTCCGCAGTACGTGTAGTGAGAATAAAGACGATTAGTGCATTGAATACAGCTAATCGAACTCTATTTAGAGTGAAAAGGCCAACGTTCTATCTCCGTCCGTTTGGACGGGTGAGACCCGCAAAATTTCAAAAAATGGTCATTTTGCCCTTCCAAAACAGAACTTTCTCTACACAGGGAGAACGGAGCGGTGCACGGGCCCGCCCTTTTAACTGTAGTATCCCTACATCTTCACTTGTAATCACCGCTAAAATCGGGCAAATCCGTAGCACTTTTTTCTAGCCTTATGTTTTGGGTACCTAAAATATTTTGGCCACTAATTCCGCAAATAATGGGCATAGCGAGGAACGGGATGCGGTCCTGCATTCTCTCTTGATATACTTCTTACATGATAGCATCAAAAGGGCAATCGGGAACACAAGCTGATTTTCGAGAAAAAAATGGGAACCACCCTTCCGCCGACACTCTTGCCGCAATAACTCCGCAGTACGTGTAGTGAGAATAAAGACGATTAGTGCGTTGAATACAGCTCATCGAACTCTATTTTCAGTAAATAGGACAACTTTCTATCTCCGTCCGTTTGGACGGGAGAGGCCCGCAAAATTTCAAAAAATGGTCATTTTGCCCTTCCAAAACAGAACCTTCTCTACACAGGGAGAACGGAGCGGTGCACGGGCCCGCCCTTTTAACTGTAGCATCCCCACATCTTCACTAGTAATCACCGCTAAAATCGGGCAAATCCGTAGCACTTTTTTCTAGCCTTATTTTTTGTGTACCTAAAATATTTTGGCCACTAATTCCGCAAATAATGGACATAGCGAGGAATGGGATGCGGTCCTGCATTCTCCCTTGACCTACTTCTTACATGATAGCATCAAAAGGGCAATCGGGAACACAAGCTGATTTTCGAGAAAAAAATGGGAACCACCCTTCCGCCGACACTCTTGCCGCAATAACTCCGCAGTACGTGTAGTGAGAATAAAGACGATTAGTGCGTTGAATACAGCTCATCGAACTCTATTTTCAGTGAAAAGTACAACTTTCTATCTCCGTCCGTTTGGACGGGAGAGGCTCGCATAATTTCAAAAAATTGTCATTTTGCCCTTCCAAAACAGAACTTTCTCTACACAGGGAGAACGGAGCGGTGCACGGGCCCGCCCTTTTAACTGTAGCATCCCCACATCTTCACTAGTAATCACCGCTAAAATCGGGCAAATCCGTAGCACTTTTTTCTAGCCTTATTTTTTGTGTACCTAAAATATTTTGGCCACTAATTCCGCAAATAATGGACATAGCGAGGAACGGGATGCGGTCCTGCATTCTCCCTTGACCTAATTCTTACATGATAGCATCAAAAGGGCAATCGGGAACACAAGCTGATTTTCGAGAAAAAAGTGGGAAGGTCCTTGCGCCGACACTCTTGCCGCAATAACTCCGCAGTACGTATAGTGAGAATAAAGACGATTAGTGCGTTGAATACAGCTCATCGAACTCTATTTTCAGTGAAAAGGACAACTTTCTATCTCCGTCCGTTTGGACGGGAGAGGCCCGCAAAATTTAAAAAAATGGTCATTTTGCCCTTCCAAAACAGATCATTCTCTACACAGGGAGAACGGAGCGGTGCACGGGCCCGCCCTATTAAATGTAGCATCCCCACATCTTCACTAGTAGTCACCGCTAAAATCGGGCAAATCCGTACCACTTTTTTATAGCCTTATTTTTTGTGTACCTAAAATATTTTGGCCACTAATTCCGCAAATAATGGACATAGCGAGGAACGGGATGCGGTCCTGCATTCTCCCTTGACCTACTTCTTACATGATAGCATCAAAAGGGCAATCGGGAACACAAGCTGATTTTCGAGAAAATAATGGGAAGGTCCTTCCGCCGACACTCTTGCCGCAATAACTCCGCAGTACGTGTAGTGAGAATAAAGACGATTAGTGCGTTGAATACAGCTCATCGAACTCTATTTTCAGTGAAAAGGACAACTTTCTATCTCCGTCAGTTTGGACGGGAGAGGCCCGCAAAATTTCAAACAATGCTCATTTTGCCCTTCCAAAACAGAACTGTCTCAACACAGGGAGAACGGAGCGGTGCACGGGCCCGCCCTTTTAACTGTAGCATCCCCACATCTCACTAGTAATCACCGCTAAAATCGGGCAAATCCGTAGCACTTTTTTCTAGCCTTATTTTTTGTGTACCTAAAATATTTCGGCCACTAATTGCGCAAATAATGGACATAGGGAGGAACGGGATGCGGTCCTGCAATCTCCCTTGACCTACTTCTTACATGATAGCATCAAAAGGGCAATCGGGAACACAAGCTGATTTTCGAGAAAAAAATGGGAAGGGTTTAAACCACCCTTACGCCGACACTCTTGCCGCAATAACTCCGCAGTACGTGTAGTGAGAATAAAGACGATTAGTGCGTCGAATATAGCTCATCGAACTCTAGTTACAGTGAAAAGGACAACTTTCTATCTCCGTACGTTTGGACGGGAGACGCATGCAAAATTTCAAAAAATGGTCATTTTGCCCTTCCAAAACAGAACTTTCTCTACACAGGGAGAACGGAGCGGTGCACGGGCCCGCCCTTTTAACTGTAGCATCCCCACATCTTCACTAGTAATCACCGCTATAATCGGGCAAATCCGTAGCACTTTTTTCTAGCCTTATGTTTTGGGTACATAAAATATTTTGCCCACTAATTCCGCAAATAATGGACATAGCGAGGAACGGGATGCGGTCCTGCATTCTCCCTTGACCTACTTCTTACATGATAGCATCAAAAGGGCAATTGGGAACACAAGCTGATTTTCGAGAAAAAAGTGGATGGGTTTAAACCACCCTTCCACCGACACTTTTGCCGCAATAACTCCGCAGTACGTGTAGTGAGAATAAAGACGATTAGTGCGTTGAATACAGCTCATCGAACTCTATTTTCAGTGAAAAGGACATCTTTCTATCTCCGTCCGTTTGGACGGGAGAGGCCCGCAAATTTAAAAAAAATGGTCATTTTGCCCTTCCAAAACAGAACTTTCTCTACACAGGGAGAACGGAGCGGTGCACTGGCCCGCCCTTTTAACTGTAGCATCCCCACATCTTCACTAGTAATCACCGCTAAAATCGGGCATCTCTGTAGCACCTTTTTCAAGCCTTATTTTTTGGGTACCTAAGATATCTTGGTCTCTAATTCCGGAAATAATGGCCATAGCGAGGAACGGGATGCGGTCCTGCATTCTCCCTTGACCTACTTCTTACACGATAGCATCAATATGGCAATCGGGAAAACAAGCTGATATTCGAGAAAAAAATAGGAAGATTTTAAACCACCCTTCCGCCGACACTTTTGCCGCAATAACTTCGCAGTACGTGTAGTGAGAATAAAGACGATTAGTGCGTTGAATACAGCTCATCGAACTCTATTTTCAGTGAAAAGGAGAACTTTCTATCTCCGTCCGTTTGGACGGGAGAGGCCCGCAAAATTTAAAAAAATGGTCATTTTGCCTTCCAAAACAGAACTTTCTCTACACAGGGAGAACGGTGCGGTGCACGGGCCCGCCCTTTTAAATGTAGCATCCCCACATCTTCACTAGTAATCACCGCTAAAATCGGGCAAATCCGTAGCACTTTTTTCTAGCCTTATTTTTTGGATACCTAAGATATCTTGGTCTCTAATTCCGGAAATAATGGCCATAGCGAGGAACGGGATGCGGTCCTGTATTCTCCCTTGACCTACTTCTTACATGATAGCATCAAAAGGGCAATCGGGAACACAAGCTGATTTTCGAGAAAAAAATGGGAAGGTCCTTCCTCCGACACTCTTGCCGCAATAACTCCGCAGTACGTATAGAGAGAATAAAGATGATTAGTGCGTTGAATACAGCTCATCGAACTCTATTTTCAGTGAAAAGGACAACTTTCTATCTCCGTCCGTTTGGACGGGAGAGGCACGCAAATTTTCAAAAATGGTCATTTTTCCCTTCCAAAACAGAACTTTCTCTACTCAGGGAGAACGGAGCGGTGCAGGGACCCGCCCTTTTAACTGTAGCATCCCCACATCTTCAGTAGTAATCACCGCTAAAATCGGGCATCTCTGTAGCACCTTTTTCAAGCCTTATTTTTTGGGTACCTAAGATATCTTGGTCTCTAATTCCGGAAATAATGGCCATAGCGAGGAACGGGATGCGGTCCTGCATTCTCCCTTGACCTACTTCTTACACGATAGCATCAATATGGCAATCGGGAACACAAGCTGATATTCGAGAAAAAAATTGGAAGATTTTAAACCACCCTTCCGCCGACACTCTTGCCGCATTAACTCCGCAGTACGTGTAGTGAGAATAAAGACGATTAGTGCGTTGAATACAGCTCATCGAACTCTATTTTCAGTGAAAAGGACAACTTTCTATCTCCGTCCGTTTGGACGGGAGAGGCTGGCATAATTTCAAAAAATGGTCATTTTGCCCTTCCAAAACAGAAATTTCTGTACACAGGGAGAACGGAGCGGTGCACGGGCCCGCCCTATTAAATGTAGCATCCCCACATACTCACTAGTAATCACCGCTAAAATCGGGCAAATCCTTACCACTTTTTTCTAGCCTTATTTTTTGTGTACCTAAAATATTTTGGCCACTAATTCCGCAAATAATGGACATAGCGAGGAACGGGATGCGGTCCTGCATTCTCCCTTGACCTACTTCTTACATGATAGCATCAAAAGGGCAATCGGGAACACAAGCTGATTTTCGAGAAAAAAGTGGGGAGAGTTTAAACCTCCCTTCCGCCGACACTCTTGCCGCAATAATTCCGCAGTACGTGTAGTGAGAATAAAGACGATTAGTGTGTTGAATACAGCTCATCGAACTCTATTTTCAGTGAAAAGTACAACTTTCTATCTCCGTCCGTTTGGACGGGAGACGCCCGCAAATTTTCAAAAAATGGTCATTTTGCCCTTCCAAAACAGAACTTTCTCTACACAGGGAGAACGGAGCGGTGCACGGGCCCGCCCTTTTAACTGTAGTATCCCCACACCTTCACTAAAAATAACCGCTGAAATCGGGCAAATCCGTAGCACTTTTTTCTAGCCTTATTTTTTGGGTACCTAAGATATCTTGGTCTCTAATTCCGGAAATAATGGCCATAGCGAGGAACGGGATGCGGTCCTTTATTCTACCTTGACCTACTTCTTACACGATGGCTTCAATATGGCAATCGGGAACACAAGCTGATATTCGAGAAAAAAATGGGAAGGGTTTAAACCTCCCTTCCGCCGACACTCTTGCCGCAATAACTCCGCAGTACTTGTAGTGACAATAAAGACGATTAGTGCGTTGAATACAGCTCATCGAACTCTATATTCAGTGAAAAGGACAACATTCTATCTCCGTCCGTTTGACGGGAGAGGCCCGCATAATTTCAAAAAATGGTCATTTTGCCCTTCCAAAACAAATCTTTCTCTACACAGGGAGAACGGAGCGGTGGACGGGCCCGCCCTTTTAACTGTAGCACCCCCACATCTTCACTAGTAATCACCGCTATAATCGGTCAAATCCGTAGCACTTTTTTCTAGCCTTATGTTTTGGGGACCTAAAATATTTTGGCCACTAATTCCGCAAATAATGGACATAGCGAGGAACGAGATGCCGTCCTGCATTCTCCCTTGACCTACTTCTTACATGATAGCATCAAAAGGGCAATCGGGAACACAAGCTGATTTTCGAGAAAAAAATGGGAAGGTCCTTCCGCCGACACTCTTGCCGCAATAACTCCGCAGTACGTGTATTGAGAATAAAGACGATTAGTGCGTTGAATATAGCTCATCGAACTCTATTTTCAGTGAAAAGGACAACTTTCTATCTCCGTCCGTTTGGACGGGAGAGGCCCGCAATATTTAAAAAAATGGTCATTTTGCCCTTCCAAAACAGAACTTTCTCTACACAGGGAGAACGGAGCGGTGATCGGGCCCGCCCTTTTAACTGTAGCATCCCCACATCTTCACTAGTAATCACCGCTAAATTCGGGCAAATCCGTTGCACTTTTTTCTATCCTTATTTTTTGTGTACCTAAAATATTTTGTCCACTAATTCCGCAAATAATGGACATAGCGAGGAATGGGTTGCGGTCCTGCATTCTCCCTTGACCTACTTCTTACATGATAGCATCAAAAGGGCAACCGGGAACACAAGTTGATTTTCGAGAAAAAAATGGGAAGGGTTTAAACCACCCTTCCGCCGACACTCTTGCCGCAATAACTCCGCAGTACGTGTAGTGAGAATAAAGACGATTAGTGCGTTGAATACAGCTCATCGAACTCTATTTTCCGTGAAAAGTACAACATTCTATCTACGTCCGTTTGGACGGGAGACGCCCGCAAAATTTGAAAAAAATGTTCATTTTGCCCTTCCAAAACAGAACTTTCTCTACACGGGGAGAACGGAGCGGTGCACGGGCCCGCCCTTTTATCTGTAGCATCCCCACATCTTCACTAGTAATCACCGCTATAATCATGCAAATCCGTAGCACTTTTTTCTAGCCTTATGTTTTGGGTACCTAAAATATTTTGGAAACTAATTCCGCAAATAATGGACATAGCGAGGAACGGGATGCGGTCCTGCATTCTCCCTTGACCTACTTCTTACATGATAGCATCAAAAGGGCAATCGGGAACACAAGCTGATTTTCGAGAAAAAAGTGGGGAGAGTTTAAACCTCCTTTCCGCCGACACTCTTGCCGCAATAACTCCGCAGTACGTGTAGTGAGAATAAAGACGATTAGTGCGTTGAATACAGCTCATCGAACTCTATTTTCCGTGAAAAGTACAACATTCTATCTACGTCCGTTTGGATGGGAGACGCCCGCAAAGTTTGAAAAAAATGTTCATTTTGCCCTTCCAAAACAGAACTTTCTCTACACAGGGAGAACGGAGCGGTGCACGGGCCCGCCCTTTTATCTGTAGCATCCCCACATCTTCACTAGTAATCACCGCTAAAATCGGGCAAATCCGTAGCACTTTTTTCTAGCCTTATTTTTTGTGTACCTAAAATATTTTGGCCACTAATTCCGCAAATAATGGACATAGCGAGGAACGGGATGCGGTCCTGCATTCTCTCTTGACCTACTACATACATGATAGCATCAAAAGGGCAATCGGGAACACAAGACCTTCCACCGACACTTTTGCCGCAATAACTCCGCAGTACGTGTAGTGAGAATAAAGACGATTAGTGCGTTGAATACAGCTCATCGAACTCTATTTTCAGTGAAAAGGAGAACTTTCTATCTCCGTCCGTTTGGACGGGACAGGCCCGCAAAATTTAAAAAAATGGTCATTTTGAGCTTCCAAAACAGAACTTTCTCTACACAGGGAGAACGGTGCGGTGCACGGGCCCGCCCTTTTAAATGTAGCATCCCCACATCTTCACTAGTAATCACCGCTAAAATCGGGCAAATCCGTAGCACTTTTTTCTAGCCTTATTTTTTGGGTACCTAAGATATCTTGGTCTCTAATTCCGGAAATAATGGCCATAGCGAGGAACGGGATGCGGTCCTGTATTCTCCCTTGACCTACTTCTTACATGATAGCATCAAAAGGGCAATCGGGAACACAAGCTGATTTTCGAGAAAAAAATGGGAAGGTCCTTCCTCCGACACTCTTGCCGCAATAACTCCGCAGTACGTATAGAGAGAATAAAGATGATTAGTGCGTTGAATACAGCTCATCGAACTCTATTTTCAGTGAAAAGGACAACTTTCTATCTCCGTCCGTTTGGACGGGAGAGGCACGCAAATTTTCAAAAAATGGTCATTTTTCCCTTCCAAAACAGAACTTTCTCTACACAGGGAGAACGGAGCGGTGCAGGGACCCGCCCTTTTAACTGTAGCATCCCCACATCTTCAGTAGTAATCACCGCTAAAATCGGGCATCTCTGTAGCACCTTTTTCAAGCCTTATTTTTTGGGTACCTAAGATATCTTGGTCTCTAATTCCGGAAATAATGGCCATAGCGAGGAACGGGATGCGGTCCTGCATTCTCCCTTGACCTACTTCTTACATGATAGCATCAATATGGCAATCGGGAACACAAGCTGATATTCGAGAAAAAAATTGGAAGATTTTAAACCACCCTTCCGCCGACACTCTTGCCGCAATAACTCCGCAGTACTTGTAGTGACAATAAAGACGATTAGTGCGTTGAATACAGCTCATCGAACTCTATATTCAGTGAAAAGGACAACATTCTATCTCCGTCCGTTTGACGGGAGAGGCCCGCATAATTTCAAAAAATGGTCATTTTGCCCTTCCAAAACAAATCTTTCTCTACACAGGGAGAACGGAGCGGTGCACGGGCCCGCCCTTTTAACTGTAGCACCCCCACATCTTCACTAGTAATCACCGCTATAATCGGTCAAATCCGTAGCACTTTTTTCTAGCCTTATTTTTTGTGTACCTAAAATATTTTGGCCACTAATTCCGCAAATAATGGACATAGCGAGGAACGGGATGCGGTCCTGCATTCTCCCTTGACCTACTTCTTACATGATAGCATCAAAAGGGCAATCGGGAACACAAGCTGATTTTCGAGAAGAAACTGGGAAGATCCTTGCGCCGACACTGTTGCCGCAATAACTCCGCAATACGAGTAGTTTGAATAAAGACGATTAGTGCGTTGAATATAGCTCATCTAACTCTATTTTCAGTGAAAAGGACAACTTTCTATCTCCGTCCGTTTGGACGGGAGAGGCCCGCAAATTTAAAAAAAAATGGTCATTTTGCCCTTCCAAAACAGAACATTCTCTACACAGGGAGAACGGAGCGGTGCACGGGCCCGCCCTATTAAATGTAGCATCCCCACATACTCACTAGTAATCACCGCTAAAATCGGGCAAATCCGTACCACTTTTTTCTAGCCTTATTTTTTGTGTACCTAAAATATTTTGGCCACTAATTCCGCAAATAATGGACATAGCGAGGAACGGGATGCGGTCCTGCATTCTCCCTTGACCTACTTCTTACATGATAGCATCAAAAGGGCAATCGGGAACACAAGCTGATTTTCGAGAAAAAAGTGGGGAGAGTTTAAACCTCCCTTCCGCCGACACTCTTGCCGCAATAATTCCGCAGTACGTGTAGTGAGAATAAAGACGATTAGTGTGTTGAATACAGCTCATCGAACTCTATTTTCAGTGAAAAGTACAACTTTCTATCTCCGTCCGTTTGGACGGGAGACGCCCGCAAATTTTCAAAAAATGGTCATTTTGCCCTTCCAAAACAGAACTTTCTCTACACAGGGAGAACGGAGCGGTGCACGGGCCCGCCCTTTTAACTGTAGTATCCCCACACCTTCACTAGTAATAACCGCTGAAATCAGGCAAATCCGTAGCACTTTTTTCTAGCCTTATTTTTTGGGTACCTAAGATATCTTGGTCTCTAATTCCGGAAATAATGGCCATAGCGAGGAACGGGATGCGGTCCTGTATTCTACCTTGACCTACTTCTTACACGATGGCTTCAATATGGCAATCGGGAACACAAGCTGATATTCGAGAAAAAAATGGGAAGGGTTTAAACCTCCCTTCCGCCGACACTCTTGCCGCAATAACTCCGCAGTACTTGTAGTGACAATAAAGACGATTAGTGCGTTGAATACAGCTCATCGAACTCTATATTCAGTGAAAAGGACAACATTCTATCTCCGTCCGTTTGACGGGAGAGGCCCGCATAATTTCAAAAAATGGTCATTTTGCCCTTCCAAAACAAATCTTTCTCTACACAGGGAGAACGGAGCGGTGCACGGGCCCGCCCTTTTAACTGTAGCACCCCCACATCTTCACTAGTAATCACCGCTATAATCGGTCAAATCCGTAGCACTTTTTTCTAGCCTTATGTTTTGGGGACCTAAAATATTTTGGCCACTAATTCCGCAAATAATGGACATAGCGAGGAACGAGATGCAGTCCTGCATTCTCCCTTGACCTACTTCTTACATGATAGCATCAAAAGGGCAATCGGGAACACAAGCTGATTTTCGAGAAAAAAATGGGAAGGTCCTTCCGCCGACACTCTTGCCGCAATAACTCCGCAGTACGTGTATTGAGAATAAAGACGATTAGTGCGTTGAATATAGCTCATCGAACTCTATTTTCAGTGAAAAGGACAACTTTCTATCTCCGTCCGTTTGGACGGGAGAGGCCCGCAATATTTAAAAAAATGGTCATTTTACCCTTCCAAAACAGAACTTTCTCTACACAGGGAGAACGGAGCGGTGATCGGGCCCGCCCTTTTAACTGTAGCATCCCCACATCTTCACTAGTAATCACCGCTAAATTCGGGCAAATCCGTTGCACTTTTTTCTATCCTTATTTTTTGTGTACCTAAAATATTTTGTCCACTAATTCCGCAAATAATGGACATAGCGAGGAATGGGTTGCGGTCCTGCATTCTCCCTTGACCTACTTCTTACATGATAGCATCAAAAGGGCAACCGGGAACACAAGTTGATTTTCGAGAAAAAAATGGGAAGGGTTTAAACCACCCTTCCGCCGACACTCTTGCCGCAATAACTCCGCAGTACGTGTAGTGAGAATAAAGACGATTAGTGCGTTGAATACAGCTCATCGAACTCTATTTTCCGTGAAAAGTACAACATTCTATCTACGTCCGTTTGGACGGGAGACGCCCGCAAAATTTGAAAAAAATGTTCATTTTGCCCTTCCAAAACAGAACTTTCTCTACACGGGGAGAACGGAGCGGTGCACGGGCCCGCCCTTTTATCTGTAGCATCCCCACATCTTCACTAGTAATCACCGCTATAATCAAGCAAATCCGTAGCACTTTTTTCTAGCCTTATGTTTTGGGTACCTAAAATATTTTGGAAACTAATTCCGCAAATAATGGACATAGCGAGGAACGGGATGCGGTCCTGCATTCTCCCTTGACCTACTTCTTACATGATAGCATCAAAAGGGCAATCGGGAACACAAGCTGATTTTCGAGAAAAAAGTGGGGAGAGTTTAAACCTCCTTTCCGCCGACACTCTTGCCGCAATAACTCCGCAGTACGTGTAGTGAGAATAAAGACGATTAGTGCGTTGAATACAGCTCATCGAACTCTATTTTCCGTGAAAAGTACAACATTCTATCTACGTCCGTTTGGATGGGAGACGCCCGCAAAATTTGAAAAAAATGTTCATTTTGCCCTTCCAAAACAGAACTTTCTTTACACAGGGAGAACGGAGCGGTGCACGGGCCCGCCCTTTTATCTGTAGCATCCCCACATCTTCACTAGTAATCACCGCTAAAATCGGGCAAATCCGTAGCACTTTTTTCTAGCCTTATTTTTTGTGTACCTAAAATATTTTGGCCACTAATTCCGCAAATAATGGACATAGCGAGGAACGGGATGCGGTCCTGCATTCTCTCTTGACCTACTACATACATGATAGCATCAAAAGGGCAATCGGGAACACAAGCCCTTCCACCGACACTTTTGCCGCAATAACTCCGCAGTACGTGTAGAGAGAATAAAGACGATTAGTGCGTTGAATACAGCTCATCGAACTCTATTTTCAGTGAAAAGGACAACTTTCTATCTCCGTCCGTTTGGACGGGAGAGGCCCGCAAAATTTCAAAAAATGGTCATTTTGCCCTTCCAAAACAGAACTTTCTCTACACAGGGAGAACGGAGCGGTGCACTGGCCCGCCCTTTTAACTGTAGCATCCCCACATCTTCACTAGTAATCACCGCTAAAATCGGGCAAAGCCGTAGCACTTATTTCTAGCCTTATATTTTGGGCACCTAAAATATTTTGGCCACTAATTTCGCAAATAATGGACATAGCGAGGAACGGGTTGCGGTCCTGCATTCTCCCTTGCCCTACTTCTTACATGATAGCATCAAAAGGGCAATTGAGAACACAAGCTGATTTTCGAGAAAAAAATGGGAAAGGTTTAAACCACCCTTCCGCCGACACTCTTGCCGCAATAACTCCGCAGTACGTGTAGTGAGAATAAAGACGATTAGTGCGTTGAATACAGCTCATCGAACTCTATTTACAGTGAAAAGGACAACATTCTATCTCCGTCCGTTTTAACTGTAGCATCCCCACATCTTCACTAGTAATCACCGCTAAAATCGGGCAAATCCGTAGAATCTTTTTCTAGCCTTATTTTTTGGGTACCTAAGATATCTTGGTCTCTAATTCCGGAAATAATGGCCATAGCGAGGAACGGGATGCGGTCCTGCATTCTCCCTTGACCTACTTCTTACACGATAGCATCAAAAGGGCAATCGGGAACACAAGCTGATTTTCGAGAAAAAAATGGGAAGGCCCTTCCGCCGACACTCTTGCCGCAATAACTCCGCAGTACGTGTAGTGAGAATAAAGACGATTAGTGCGTTGAATACAGCTCATCGAACTCTATTTTCAGTGGAAATGACAACTTTCTATCTCCGTCCGTTTAGACGGGAGAGGCCCACAAATTTTCAAAAAATGGTCATTTCGACCTTCCAAAACAGAAATTTCTCTACACAGAGAGAACGGAGCGGTGCACGGGCCCGCACTTTTAACTGTAGAATCCCCACATCTTCACTAGTAATCACTGCTATGATCGGGCAAATCCGTAGCACTTTTTTCTAGCCTTATGTTTTGGGTACATAAAATATTTGCCCACTAATTCCGCAAATAATGGACGTAGCGAGGAACGGGTTGCGGTCCTGCATTCTCCCTTGACCTACTTCTTACATGTTAGCATCAAAAGGGCAATCGGTAACAGAAGCTGATTTTCGAGAAAAGAATGGGAAGGGTTTAAACCACCCTTCTTACATGATAGCATCAAAAGGGCAATTGAGAACACAAGCTGATCTTCGAGAAAAAAATGGGAGGGGTTTAAACCACCCTTCCACCGACACTTTTGCCACAATAACTCCGCAGTACTTGTAGTGAGAATAAAGACGATTAGTGCGTTGAATACAGCTCATCGAACTCTATTTTCAGTGAAAAGGACATCTTTCTATCTCCGTCCCTTTGGACCGGAGAGGCCCGCAAAATTTCAAAGTATGGTCATTTTGCCCTTCCCAAACAGAACTTTCTCTACACAGGGAGAACGGAGCGGTGCACGGGCCCGACCTTTTAACTGTAGCATCCCCACATCTTCACTAGTAATCACCGCTAAAATGGGGAAATCCGTAGCACTTTTTTCTAACCTTATTTTTTGGGTACCTAAAATATTTCGGCCACTAATTCCGCAAATAATGGACATAGCGAGGAACGGGATGCGGTCCTGCATTCTCCCTTGACCTACTTCTTACATGATAGCATCAAAAGGGCAAACGGGAACACAAGCTGATTTTCGAGATTTTCAGCCTACACTTTTGCCGCAATAACTCCGCAGTACGTGTAGTGAGAATAAAGACGATTAGTGCGTTGAATACAGCTCATCGAACTCTATTTTCAGTGAAAAGGACAACTTTCTATCTCCGTCCGTTTGGACAGGAAAGAGGCCCGCAAAATTTCAAAAAATGGTCATTTTGCCCTTCCAAAGCAGAACTTTCTCTCCACAGGGAGAACGGAGCGGGGCACGGGCCCACCCTTTTAACTGTAGCATCCCCACATTTTTCACTAGTAATCACCGCTAAAATAGGGCAAACCCGTAGCACTTTTTTCTAGCCTTATTTTTTGGGTACCTAAAATATTTTGGCCACTAATTCTCAAATAATGGACATAGCGAGGAACGGAATGCGGTCCTGCATTCTCCCTTGTCCTACTTCTTACATGATAGCATCAAAATGGCAATCGGGAACACAAGCTGATTTTCGAGAAAAAAATGGGAAGGTCCTTCCGCCGACACTCTTGCCGCAATAACTCCGCAGTACGTGTAGTGAGAATAAAGACGATTAGTGCGTTGAATACAGCTCATCGAACTCTATTTTCAGTGAAAAGGACAACTTTCTATCTCCGTCCGTTTGGACGGGAGAGGCCCGCTAATTTTTAAAAAATGGTCATTTTGCCCTTCCAAAACAGAACTTTCTCTACACAGGGAGAACGGAACGGTGCACGAGCCCGCCCTTTTAACTGTAGCATCCCCACATCTTCACTAGTAATCACCGCTAAAATCGGGCAAATTCGTAGCACTTTTTTCTAGCCTTATGTTTTGGGTACCTAAAATATTTTGGCCACTAATTCCGCAAATAATGGACATAGCGAGGAACGGGATGCGGTCCTGCATTCTCCCTCGACCTACTTCTTACATGATAGCATCAAAAGGGCAATCGGGAACACAAGCTGTTTTCCGCCGACTCTCTTGCCGCCATAACTCCGCAGTACGTGTAGTGAGAATAAAGACGATTAGTGCGTTGAATACAGCTCATCGAACTCTATTTTCAGAGAAAAGGACAACTTTCTATCTCCGTCCGTTTGGACGGGAGAGGCCCGCAAAATTAAAAAAAATGGTCATTTTGCCCTTCCTAAACAGAACTTTCTCTACACAGGGAGAAAGGAGCGGTGCACGGGCCCGCCCTTTTAACTGTAGCATCCCCACATCTTCACTAGTAATCACCGCTAAAATCGGGCAAATCCGTAGCACTTTTTTCTAGCCTTATTTTTTGGGTACCTAAAATATTTTGGCCACTAAATTCCGCAAATAATGGACATAGCGAGGAAAGGGATGCGGTCCTGCATTCTCCCTTGACCTACTTCTTACATGATAGCATCAAAAGGTCAATCGGGAACACAAGCTGATTTTGGAGAAAAAAATGGGAAGGGTTTAAACCACCCTTCCGCCGACACTCTTGCCGCCATAACTCCGCAGTACGTGTAGTGAGAATAAAGACGATTAGTGCGTTGAATACAGCTCATCGAACTCTATTTTCAGTGAAAAGGACAACATTCTATCTCCGTCCGTTTGGACGGGAGAGGCCCGCAAAGTTTCAAAAAATGGTCATTTTGCCCTTCCAAAACAGAACTTTCTCTACACAGGGAGAACGGAGCGGTGCACGGGCCCGCCCTTTTAACTGTAGCATCCCCAGATCTTCACTAGTAATCACCGCTAAAATCGGGCAAATCCGTAGCACTTTTTTCTAACCTTATGTTTTGGGTACCTAAAATATTTTGGCCACTAATTCCGCAAATATTGGACATAGCGAGGAACTGGATGCGGTCCTGCATTCTCCCTTGACCTGCTTCTTACATGATAGCATCAAAAGGGCATCGGGAACACAAGCTGATTTTCGAGAAAAAAATGGGAAGGTCCTTCCGCCGACACTCTTGCCGCCATAACTCCGCAGTACGTGTAGTGAGAATAAAGATGATTAGTGCGTTGAATACAGCTCCTCGAACTCTATTTTCAGTGAAAAGGACAACTTTCTATCTCGGTCCGTTTGGACGGGAGAGGCCCGCAAAATTTCAAAAAATGGTCATTTTGCCCTTCCAAAACAGAACTTTCTCTACACAGGGAGAACGGAGCGGTGCACGGGCACTCCATTTTAACTGTAGAATCCACACATCTTCACTAGTAATCATCGCTAAAATCGGGCAAATCCGTAGCACTTTTTTCTAGCCTTATGTTTTGGGTACCTAAAATATTTTGGCCATTAATTCCGCAAATAATGGACATAGCAAGGAACGGGATGCGGTCCTGCATTCTCCCTCGACCTACTTCTTACATGATAGCATCAAAAGGGCAATCGGGAACACAAGCTGTTTTCCGCCGACACTCTTGCCGCCATAACTCCGCAGTACGTGTAGTGAGAATAAAGACGATTAGTGCGTTGAATACAGCTCATCGAACTCTATTTTCAGTGAAAAGGACAACTTTCTATCTCCGTACGTTTGGACGGGAGAGGCCCGCAAATTTAAAAAAAATGGTCATTTTGCCCTTCCAAAACAGACCTTTCTCTACACAGGGAAAACGGAGCGGTGCACGGGCCCGCCCTTTTAACTGTAGCATCCCCACATCTTCACTAGTAATCACCGCTATAATCGGGCAAATCCGTAGCACTTTTTTCTAGCCTTATGTTTTCGGTACCTAAAATATTTTGGCCACTAATTCCGCAAATAATGGACATCGCGAGGAACGGGATGCGGTCCTGCATTCTCCCTTGACCTACTTCTTACATGAGAGCATCAAAAGGGCAATCGGGAACACAAGCTGATTTTCGACACTCTTGCCGCAATAACTCCGCAGTACGCGTAGTGAGAATAAAGACGATTGGTGCGTTGAATACAGCTCATCGAACTCTATTTTCAGTGAAAAGGACAACTTTCTATCTCCGTCCGTCTGGACGGGAGAGGCCCGCAAAATTTAAAAAAATGGTCATTTTGCCCTTCCAAAACAGAACATTCTCTACAAATGGAGTACGGAGCGGTGCACGGGCCCGCCCTTTTAACTGTAGCATCCCCACATCTTCACTAGTAATCAACGCTAAAATCGGGCAAATCCGTAGCACTTTTTTCTAGCCTTATGTTTTGGGTACCTAAAATATTTTGGCCACTAATTCCGCAAATAATGGACATAGCGAGGAACGGGATGCGGTCCTGCATTCTCCCTTGACCTACTTCTTATATGATAGCATCAAAAGGGCAATCGGGAACACAAGCTGATTTTGGAGAAAAAATGGGAAGTGTTTAAACCACCCTTCCGCCGACACTCTTGCCGCAATAACTCCGCAATACTTGTAGTGAGAATAAAGACGATTAGTGCGTTGAATACAGCTCATCGAACTCTATTTTCAGTGAAAAGGACAACATTCTATCTCCGTCTGTTTGGACGGGAGAGGCCCGCAAAATTTCAAAAAATGGTCATTTTGCCCTTCCAAAAAGACCTTTCTCTACACACGGAGAACGGAGCGGTGCAGGGGCCCGCCGTTATAACTGTAGCATCCCCACATCTTCACTAGTAATCACCGCTAAAATCGGGCATATGCGTAGCACCTTTTTCTAGCATAATTTTTTGGGTACCTAAAATAATTTGGCCACTAATTCCGCAAATAATGGACATAGCGAGGAACGGGATGCGGTCCTGCATTCTCCCTTGAAATACTTCTTACACGATAGCATCAAATGGGCTATCGAGAACACAAGCTGTTTTTCGAGAAAAAAATGGAACCACCCTTCCGCCGACACTCTTGCCGCAACAAATCCGCAGTACGTGTAGTGAGAATAAAGACGATTAGTGCGTTGAATACAGCTCATCGAACTCTATATTCAGTGAAAAGGACAACTTTCTATCTCCGTCCGTTTGGAAGGGAGAGGCCCACAAACTTTCAAAAAATGGTCATTTTGCCCTTCCAAAAACAGAACTTTCTCTACACAGGGAGAACGGAGCGGTGCACGGGCCCGCTCTTTTAACTGTAGCATCCCCACATCTTCAATAGAAATCACCGCTAAAATCGGGTAAATCCGTAGCAATTTTTTCTAGCCTTATTTTTTGGGTACCTAAAATATTTTGGCCACTAATTCCGCAAATAATGGACATAGCGAGGAACGGGATGCGGTCCTGCATTCTCCCTTGACCTACTTCTTAGTTGATAGCATCAAAAGAGCAATCGGGAACACAAGCTGATTTTCGAGAAAAAAATGGGAAGGGTTTAAACCACCCTTCCGCCGACACTCTTGCCGCAATATCTCCGCAGCACCAGTAGTGTGAATAAAGGCGATTAGTGCGTTGAATACAGCTCATCGAACTCTATTTTCAGTGAAAAGGACAACTTTCTATCTCCGTCTGTTTGGACGGGAGAGGTCCGCAAAATTTCAAAAAATGGTCATTTTGCCCTTCCGAACAAGAAATTTCTCTACACAGGGAGAAGGGAGCGGTGCACTGGCCCGCCCTTTTAACTGTAGCATCCCCACATCTTCACTAGTAATCACCGCTAAAATCGGGCAAATCCGTAACACTTTTTTCTAGACTTATTTTTTGGGTACCTAAAATATTTTGGCCACTAATTCCGCAAATAATGGACATAGCGAGGAACGGGATGCGGTCCTGCATTCTCACTTGACCTACTTCTTACATGATAGCATCAAAAGGGCAATCGGGAACACAAGCTGATTTTCGAGAAAAAATTGGAACCACCCTTCCGCCGACAGTCTTGCCGCAATACCTACGTTAGTGAGAATAAAGACGATTAGTGCGTTGAATACAGCTCATCGAACTCTATTTTCAGTGAAAAGGACAACTTTCTATCTCCGTCAGTTTGGACGGGAGAGGCCAGCAAAATTTCAAAAAATAGTCATTTTGCCCTTTCAAAACAGAACTTTCTCTACACAGGGAGAACGGAGCGGTGCACGGGCCCGCCCTTTTAACTGTAACATCCCCACATCTTCACTAGTAATAGCCGCTAAAATCGGGCAAATCCGTAGCAATTTTTCTAGCATTATTTTTTGGGTACCTAAAAGATTTTGGCCACTAATTCCGCAAATAATGGACATAGCGAGGAACGGGATGCGGTCCTGCATTCTCCCTTGTCCTACTTCTTACATGATAGGATCAAAAGGGCAATCGGGAACACAAGCTGTTTTGCGAGAAAAAAATGGAACCAGACTTCCGACGACACTATTGCCGCAATAACTCCGCAGTACATGTAGTGAGAATAAAGACGATTAGTGCGTTGAATACAGCTCATGGAACTCTATTTTCAGTGAAAAGGACACCTTTCTATCTCCGTCCGTTTGGACGGGAGAGGCCCGCAAAATTTCAAAAAATGGTCATTTTGCCCTTCCAAAAACACATCTTTCTCTACATAGGTAGAACGGAGCGGTGCACGGGCCTGCCCTTTTAAATGTAGCATCCCCACATCTTCACTAGTAATCACCGCAAAAATCGGGCAAATCCGTAGCACTTTTTTCTAGCCTTATTTTTTAGGTACCTAAAATATTTTGGCCACTAATTCCGCAAATAATGGACATAGCGAGGAACGGGATGCGGTCCTGCATTCTCCCTTGACCTACTTCTTACATGATAGCATCAAAAGGGCAATCGGGAACACAAGCTGATTTTCGAGAAAAAAATGGGAACCACCCTTCCGCCTACATTCTTGCCGCAATAACTCCGCAGTACGTGTGGTGAGAAAAAAACGATTAGTGCGTTGAATACAGCTCATCGAACTCTATTTTCAGTGAAAAGGACAACATTCTATCTCCGTCCGTTTGGACGGGAGAGGCCCGCAAAATTTAAAAAAATGGTCATTTTGCCCTTCCAAAAAAGAACTTTCTCTACACAGGGAGAACGGAGCGGTGCAGGGGCCCGCCGTTTTAACTGTAGCATCCCCACATCTTCACTAGTAATCACCGCTAAAATCGGGCAAATCCGTAGCACTTTATTCTAGCCTTATTTTTTGGGTACCTAAATTATTTTGGCCACTAATTCCGCAAATAATGGACATAGCGAGGAACGGGATGCGGTCCTGCATTCTCCCTTGACCTACTTCTTACATGATAGCATCAAAAGGGCAATCTGGAACACAAGCTGATTTTCGAGAAAAAATTTGTACCACCCTTCTGCCGACACTCTTGCCGCAATAACTCCGCAGTAGGTGTAGTGAGAATAAAGAAGATGAATACAGCTCATCGAACTCTATTTTCAGTGAAAAGGACAACTTCCTATCTCCGTCCGTTTGGACGGGAGAGGCCCGCAAAATTTAAAAAAATGGTCATTTTGCCCTTCCAAAACAGAACTTTCTCTACACAGGGAGAACGGAGCGGTGCACGGGCCCGCCCTTTTAACTGTAGCATCCCCTCATATTCACTAGTAATCACCGCTAAAATGGGGCAAATCCGTAGCACT
This sequence comes from Periplaneta americana, assembly GCF_040183065.1. Classification (NCBI taxonomy): domain Eukaryota; kingdom Metazoa; phylum Arthropoda; class Insecta; order Blattodea; family Blattidae; genus Periplaneta; species Periplaneta americana. Next base: position 206,347,081 of record NC_091118.1, on the reverse strand, counting down.
TTTTTCTAGCCTTATTTTTTGGGTACCTAAAATATTTTGGCCACTAATTCCGCAAATAAGGGACATAGCGAGGAACGGGATGCGGTCCTGCATTCTCCCTTGACCTACTTGTTACATGATAGCATAAAAAGGGCAATCGGGAACACAAGCTGTTTTTCGAGAAAAAATTGGGAAGGGTTTAAACCACCCTTCCGCCGACACTATTGCCGCAATAACTCCGCAGTACGTGTAGTGAGATCAAAGACGATTAGTATTAGTATTAGTATTTATTTATTTAACCTGGTAGAGATAAGGCCGCCAGACCTTCTCTGCCCCTCTACCATGTGATTACAACTATAACATGAACAATAAGATTACAATTAATATTAAATTTACAATGACAATTACAATAAAAATTAAAGTACGACAAGAATACCTGATTAATGAAAGCTAGACATTTTATCATAGAAATTAAGAACAAAGAATATTTTTGAATTTACTAAATTACAAATTAAACCTACAATAGCAAAATTCTATAGTGATGAACTTACCGGATATTGAAATATTTTCTGATAGATTAAGAGAACTATTTACAAGAAACCATGCCTGAACGAGTCACAATTACTGACCAAGTGCCTAGTAAGTTTGCATTTAAAATTTTATTTCGACAGTCCCTGATGCCAGCAGGTAACGAATTCCAGAGTCTTGGCAGGGCTATTGTGAAAGAGGATGAGTATGAGGAGGTTGGATGGGATGGTATTGTTAGTGCGTTGAATACAGCTCATCGAACTCTATTTTCAGTGAAAAGGACAACTTTCTATCTCCGTCCGTTTGGACGGGAGAGGCCCGCAAAATTTCAAAAAATGGTCATTTTGCCCTTCCAAAACAGAACTTCCTCTACACTGGGAGAACGGAGCGGTGCACGGGCCCGCCCTTTTAACTGTAGCATCCCCACATCTTCACTAGTAATCACCGCTAAAATCGGGCAAATCCGTAGCACTTTTTTCTAGCCTTATTTTTGGGTACCTCAAATATTTTGGCCACTAATTCCGCAAATAATGGACATAGCGAGGAACGGGATGCGGTCCTGCATTCTCCCTTGACCTACTTCTTACATGATAGCATCAAAAAAGCAATCGGGAACACAAGCCGACACTCTTGCCGCAATAACTCCGCAGCACGTGTAGTGAGAATAATGATGATTAGTGCGTTGAATACATCTCATCGAACTCTATATTCAGTGAAAAGGACAACTTTCTATCTCCGTCCATTTGGACGGGAGAGGCCCGCAAAATTAAAAAAAATGGTCATTTTGTCCTTCCAAAACAGAACTTTCTCTACACAGGGAGAACGGAGCGGTGCACGGGCCCGCCCTTTTAACTGTAGCATCCCCTCATATTCACTAGTAATCACCGCTTAAATCGGGCAAATCCGTAGCACTTTTTTCTAGCCTTATTTTTTGGGTACCTAAAATATTTTGGCCACTAATTCCGCAAATAAGGGTCATAGCGAGGAACGGGATGCGGTCCTGCATTCTCCCTTGACCTAGTTCTTACATGATAGCATCAAAAGGGCAATCGGGAACGCAAGCTGATTTTCGAGAAAAAAATGGAACCACCCTTCCGCCGACACTCTTCCCGCAATAACTCCGCAGTACGTGTAGTGAGAATAAAGACGATTAGTGCGTTGAATACAGCTCATCGAACTCTATTTTCAGTGAAAAAGAACAACATTCTTTCTCCGTCCGTTTGGACGGCAGAGGCCCGCAAATTTTCAAAAAATGGTCATTTTGCCCTTCCAAAACATAACTTTCTCTACACAGGGTGAACGGAGAGGTGCACGGGCCCGCCCTTTTAACTGTAGCATCCCCACATCTTCACTAGTAATCACCGCTAAAATCGGGCAAATCCGTAGCACATTTTTCTAGCCTTATTTTTTGGGTACCTAAAATATATTTGCCACTAATTCCGCAAATAATGGACATAACGAGGTGCGGGATGCGGTCCTGCATTCTTCCTTGACCTTCTTCTTACATGATAGCATCAAAAGTGCAATCGGGAACACAAGCTGATTTTCGAGAACAAAATGGGAAGGGTTTAAACCACCCTTCCGCCGACACTCTTGCCGCAATAACTCCGCAGTACGTGTAGTGAGAATAAAGACGATTAGTGCGTTGAATACAGCTCATCGAACTCTATTTTCAGTGAAAAGGACAACTTTCTATCTCCGTCCGTTTGGACGGGAGAGGCCTGCAAAATTAAAAAAAATGGTCATTTTCCCCTTCCAAAACAGAACTTTCTCTACACAGGGAGAATGGAGAGGTGCAGGGGGCCGCCCTTTTAACTGTAGCATCCCCACATCTTCATTAGTAATCACCGCTAAAATCGGGAAAATACGTAGCACTTTTTTCTAGCCTTATTTTTTGGGTACCTAAAATATTTTGGCCACTAATTCCGCAAATAATGGACATAGCGAGGAACGGTATGCGGTCCTGCTTTCTCCCTTGACCTACTTATTACATGATAGCATCAAAAGGGCAATCGGGAACACAAGCTGATTTTCGAGAAAAAAATTCCTTCCGCCGACACTCTTGCCGCAATAACTCCGCAGTACGTATGGTGAGAATAAAGACGATAAGTGCGTTGAATACAGCTCATCGAAATATATTTTCAGTGAAAAGGACAACTTTCTAACTCCGTCCGTTTGGACGGGAGAGGCCCGCAAATTAAAAAAAAATGATCATTTTGCCCTTCCAAAACAGAACTTTCTCTACACGGGGAGAACGGAGCGGTGCACGGGCCCGCCTTTTTTAACTGTTGCATCCCCACATCTTCACTAGTAATCACCGCTAAAATCCGGCAAATCCGTAGCACTTTTTTCTTGCCTTATTTTTTGGGTACCTATAATATTTTGGCCACTAATTCCGCAAATAATGGACATAGCGAGGGACGGGATGCGGTCCTGCATTCTCCCTTGATCTACTTCTTACATGATAGCTTCAAAAGGGCAATCGGGAACACAAGCGGTTTTCGAGAAAAGAATGGGAAGGGTTTAAACCACCCTTCCGCCGACACTCTTGCCGCAATAACTCCGCAGTACGTGTAGTGAGAATAAAGAAGATTAGTGCGTTGAATACAGATCATCGATCTCTATTTTCAGTGAAAAGGACAACATTCTATCTCCGTCCGTTTGGACGGCAGAGGCCCGCAAATTTTCAAAAAATGGCCATTTTGCCCTTCCAAAACAGAACTTTCTCTACACAGGGAGAACGGAGAGGTGCAGGGGCCCGCCCTTTTAACTGTTACATCGCCACATCTTCACTAGTAATCACCGCTAAAATCGGGCAAATCCGTAGCACATTTTTCTAGCCTTATTTTTTGGGTACCTAAAATATTTTGGCCACTAATTCCGCAAAAATGGACATAGCGAGGAACGGGATGCGGTCCTGCATTCTCCCTTGACCTACTTCTTACATGATAGCATCAAAAGGGCAATCGGGAACACAAGCTGATTTTCGAGAAAAAAATTCCTTCCGCCGACACTCTTGCCGCAATAACTCCGCAGTACGTGTAGTGAGAATAAAGACGATAAGTGCGTTGAATACAGCTCATCGAACTGTATTTTCAGTGAAAAGGACAACTTTCTATCTCCTTCCGTTTGGACGGGAGAGGCCCGCAAATTAAAAAAAAATGGTCATTTTGCCCTTCCAAAACAGAACTTTCTCTACACAGGGAGAACGGAGCGGTGCACGGGTCCGCCTTTTTTAACTGTAACATCCCCACATCTTCACTAGTAATCACCGCTAAAATCGGGCAAATCCGTAGCACTTTTTTTCTAGACTTATTTTTTGGGTACCTAAAATATTTTGGCCACTAATTCCGCAAATAATGGACATAGCGAGGAACGGGATGCGGTCCTGCATTCTGCCTTGACCTACTTCTTACATGATAGCATCAAAACGAGAATCGGGAACACAAGCTGATTTTCGAGAAAAAAAAAAAAGGGAAGGGTTTAAACCACCCTTCCGCCGACACTCTTGCCGCAATAACTCCGCAGTACCTGTAGTGAGAATAAAGACGATTAGTGCGTTGAATACAGCTCATCGAACTCTATTTTCAGTGAAAAGGACAACATTCTATCTCCGCCCGTTTGGACGGGAGAGGCCAGCAAAATTACAAAAAATGGTCGTTTTGCCCTTCCAAAACAGATCTTTCTCTACACAGGGAGAACGGAGCGGTGCAGGGGCCCGCCCTTTTAACTGTATCATCGCCACGTCTTCACTAGTAATCACGGCTAAAATCGGGAAAATCCGTAGCATTTTTTTCTAGCCTTATTTTTTGGGTACCTAAAATATTTTGGCCACTAATTCCGCAAAAATGGACATAGCGAGGAACGGGATGCGGTCCTGCATTCTCCCTTGACCTACTTCTTACATGATAGCATCAAAAGGGCAATCGGGAACACAAGCTGATTTTCGAGAAAAAAATTCCTTCCGCCGACACTCTTGCCGCAATAACTCCGCAGTACGTGTAGTGAGAATAAAGACGATAATTGCGTTGAATACAGCTCATCGAACTATATATTCAGTGAAAAGGACAACTTTCTATCTCCGTCCGTTTGGACGGGAGAGGCCCGCAAATTAAAAAAAAATGGTCATTTTGCCCTTCCAAAACAGAACTTTCTCTACACAGGGAGAACGGAGCGGTGCACGGGCCCGCCTTTTTTAACTGTAGCATCCCCACATCTTCACTAGTAATCACCGCTAAAATCGGGCAAATCCGTAGCACTTTTTTCTAGACTTATTTTTTGGGTACCTAAAATATTTTGGCCACTAATTCCGCAAATAATGGACATAGCGAGGAACGGGATGCGGTCCTGCATTCTGCCTTGACCTACTTCTTACATGATAGCATCAAAACGAGAATCGGGAACACAAGCTGATTTTCGAGAAAAAATGGGAACCACCCTTCCGCCGACCCTCTTGCCGCAATAACTCCGCAGTACCTGTAGTGAGAATAAAGACGATTAGTGCGTTGAATACAGCTCATCGAACTCTATTTTCAGTGAAAAGGACAACTTTCTATCTCCGTCCGTTTGGACGGGAGAGGCCCGCAAATTAAAAAAAATGCTCATTTTGCCCTTCCAAAAGAGAACTTTCTCTACACAGGGACATCGGAGAGGTGCAGGGGCCCGCCCTTTTAACTGTAACATCGCCACATCTTCACCAGTAATCACCGCTAAAATCGGGCAAATCCGTAGCACTTTTTTCTAGCCTTATTTTTTGGGTACCTAAAATATTTTGGCCATTAATTCCGCAAAAATTCGAGAAAAAAAATGGGAATTTTCGGCCGACACTCTTGCCGCAATAACTCCGCAGTACGTGTAGTGTGAATAAAGACGATTAGTGCGTTGAATACAGCTCATCGAACTCTATTTTCAGTGACTAGGACAACTTTCTATCTCCGTCCGTTTGGACGGGAGAGGCCCGGAAAATTAAAAAAAATGGTCATTTTGCCCTTCCAAAACAGATCTTTCTCTACACGGGGAGAACGGAGCGGTGCACGGGCCCGCCCTTTTAACTGTATCATCCCCACATCTTCACTAGTAATCACCGCTAAAATCGGGAAAATCCGTAGCACTTTTTTCTTGCCTTATTTTTTGGGTACCTATAATATTTTGGCCACTAATTCCGCAAATAATAGACATAGCGAGGGACGGGATGCGGTCCTGCATTCTCCCTTGATCTACTTCTTACATGATAGCATCAAAAGGGCAATCGGGAACACAAGCTGATTTTCGAGAAAAGAATGGGAAGGGTTTAAACCACCCTTCCGCCGACACTCTTGCCGCAAAAACTCCGCAGTACGTGTAGTGAGAATAAAGAAGATTAGTGCGTTGAATACAGCTCATCGATCTCTATTTTCAGTGAAAAGGACAACATTCTATCTCCGTCCGTTTGGACGGCAGAGGCCCGCAAATTTTAAAAAAATGGCCATTTTGCCCTTCCAAAACAGAACTTTCTCTACACAGGGAGAACGGAGAGGTGCAGGGGCCCGCAGTTTTAACTGTTACATCGCCACATCTTCACTAGTAATCACCGCTAAAATCGGGCAAATACGTAGCACATTTTTCTAGCCTTATTTTTTGGGTACCTAAAATATTTTGGCCACTAATTCCGCAAAAATGGACATAGCGAGGAACGGGATGCGGTCCTGCATTCTCCCTTGACCTACTTCTTACATGATAGCATCAAAAGGGCAATCGGTAACACAAGCTGATTTTCGAGAAAAAAATTCCTTCCGCCGACACTCTTGCCGCAATAACTCCGCAGTACGTGTAGTGAGAATAAAGACGATAAGTGCGTTGAATACAGCTCATCGAACTATATTTTCAGTGAAAAGGACAACTTTCTATCTCCGTCCGTTTGGACGGGAGAGGCCCGCAAATTAAAAAAAAAATGGTCATTTTGCCCTTCCAAAACAGAACTTTCTCTACACAGGGAAAACGGAGCGGTGCACGGGCCCGCCTTTTTTAACTGTAACATCCCCACATCTTCACTAGTAATCACCGCTAAAATCGGGCAAATCCGTAGCACTTTTTTTCTAGACTTATTTTTTGGGTACCTAAAATATTTTGGCCACTAATTCCGCAAAAATGGACATAGCGAGGAACGGGATGCGGTCCTGCATTCTGCCTTGACCTACTTCTTACATGATAGCATCAAAACGAGAATCGGGAACACAAGCTGATTTTCGAGAAAAAAAAGGGAAGGGTTTAAACCACCCTTCCGCCGACACTCTTGCCGCAATAACTCCGCAGTACGTGTAGTGAGAATGAACACGATTAGTGCGTTGAATACAGCTCATCGAACTCTATTTTCAGTGAAAAGGACAACTTTCTATCTCCGTCCGTTTGGACGGGAGAGGCCCGCAAATTTTCAAAAAATGGTCATTTTGCCCATCCAAAGCAGATGTTTCTCTACACAGGGAGAACGGAGCGGTGCAGAGGCCCGCCCTTTTAACTGTAGCATCCCCACATCTTCACTAGTAATCACCGCTAAAATATGGCAAATTCGTAGCACTTTTTTCTAGCCTTATTTTTTGGGTACCTAAAATATTTTGGTCTCTAATTCCGTAAATAATGGCCATAGCGAGGAACGGGAAGCGGTCCTGTATTTTCTCTTGACCTACTTCTTACACGATAGCATCAAAATGGGAATCGGGAACACAAGCTGATTTTCGAAAAGAAATTTGAACACTCTTGCTGCCATAACTCCGAAGTACTTGTAGTGAGAATAAAGACGGTTAGTGCTTTGAATACAGCTAATCGAACTCTATTTTCAGTGTAAAGGACAACTTTCTATCTCCGTTCCTTTGGACGGGAGAGGCCCAGAAATTTAAAAAAATAATCATTTTGCCATTCCAAAACAGATCTTTCTCTACACAGGGAGAACGGAGCGGTGCAGGGTCCCGCCCCTTTAACTGTAGCATCCCCACATCTTCACTAGCAATCACCGCTAAAATAGGGCAAATCCGTAGCACTTTTTCCTAGCCTTATTTTTTGGGTACCTAAAATATTTTTGTCTCTAATTCCGGAAATAATGGCCATAGCGAGGAACTGGACGAAATTAGTGCGTTGAATACAGCTAATAGAACTCTATTTTCAGTGAAAAGGACAACTTTCTATCTCCTTCCGTTTGGTCATTTTGCCCTTCCAAATCAGATTTTCCTCTACACAGGGAGAACGGCGCGGTGCAGAGGCCCGCCCTTTTAACTGTAGCATCTCCACATCTTCAGTAGTAATCACCGCTAAAATCGGGCAAATCCGTAGCACTTTTTTCTAGTCTTATTTTTTGGGTACCTAAAATATTTTGGTCTCTAATTCCGGAAATAATGGCCATAGCGAGGAACGGGATTCGGTCCTGCATTCTTCCTTGACCTACTTTTCCACGATAGCACCAAAATATTTTAGGTTCCCAAAAAATAAGGCTAAAAAATTGCTACAGATTTGCCTAATTTTAGCGGTGATTACTAGTGAAGATGTGGGGATGCTACAGTTAAAGTGTCGGGCCCCTGCACCGCTCCGTTCTCCCTGTGTAGAGAAAGTTCTGTTTTGGAAGGGCAAAATGACCATATCTTGAAATTGTGGCTGCCTCTCCCGTCTAAACGGACGTTGATAGAGCGTTGTCCTTTACGTTGAAGATAGAGTTCGATGAGCTGTATTCAACGCACTAATCGGCTTTATTCTCACTACATGTAGTGCGGAGTTATGGCGGCAAGAATGTTTTTTTTTTTCTCGAAAATCAGCTTGTGTTCGCGATTCCCATTTTGATGCTATCGTGTAAGAAGTAAGTCAATGGAGAATACAGGACCGCATCTCTTTCCTCGCTATGGCCATTATTTTCGGAATTCGAGACCAAAATATTTTAGGTACCCAAAAAAAATCCAGAAAAATGTGCAACGGATTTGCCCGATTTTAGCGGTGATTACTAGTGAAGATGTGTGGATGCTACAGGGAAAGGGCAGGCCACTTCACCGCTCCATTCTCCCTGTGTAGAGAGAGTTCTGTTTTGGAAGGGCAAAATGACCATTTTTTGAAAATTTGCCTTCCTCTCCCTTCCAAACGTACGGCGATAGATAGTTGTCCTTTACAATGAAAGTAGAGTTCGATGAGCTGTATTCAACGCACTAATCAGCTTTATTCTCACTACATGTACTGCGGAGTTATGGCGGCAATAATGTCGGCTTAAGAGTGGTTTAAACAATCCATTTGAACTATTTGACCTATATTTGACCGCTATCTGACCTATTTACCCCTTCGTGATCGGGTTAATTGAGTCACAATGTTTGCCTTACGGCCTGTTAGCAGTGACACAGTCTATTGTTCCTAGTACTCACAGCGCTCCAAGCGGCTAGGAACTAACGCGAGAAATGCAAAAAATTACCCCATGCTTCGTGACTGTATGTAGTTGACTGTGATTGTATCATCTCACTATTACAAATATTCCGATAAATGGCGGTATTGTGATATGACTATTTGTTCTCTTGTTACGATTTGTGCCAAGTATACAATGTTCATTAAACTCTCTAGACGATTATTAGTCAAGAATGTTTTGTTGAATTAGTTTAATTGTTTTTTATTAAAGCAGTTGCATTCCACTGCAATTATCAATATATATCAAATAATCTCTGATACGTGACTATCCATAATATCATAGAGCAGAAGCTGTAACACAACCTAAATAATATAAACGGGATAAATGATAAAAAAAATGTTTCACTTAAGGATGATGAAATAAACATGAATCACTTTAAAAGGTAGGCCCACAATTATTGAAAGTGCAATGTTGGCAAAAAAAAAAAAACAAGAAACAAAAAACAAAAAAACAAAAAAACAAATCTAGGGAGGTGATAAAATTTGTAGTATAAGCAGCCATGATTGGTTGAAACACGTCGATCCGTACCATTTTATTGGTCAAAAGTAGCATGACGTAGTAAAAGTAAAAATCTTCTCTAGCATAAAATAAGTGTAAATACGGATTCAAAATCCGTATGAAAAAATGATCATAACTGTACCTTTGAACTTCGATTGCGGAGAAATCAGACGACAAATTTATATCTCCATGAGGATATAGCTTTAAGGCCCAATTGTATAAAACTCTCTGACTAAAGATCAACATTGATCGAAGATCGAAAAGTGAACCGATTTCAGACACTTCTTCTATTGTATAAAACCTTTCTGCGATCAAATTACCTTGGTTCAAATGCAATCTAAGTTCACGTGAAAAGGATTTGGCAACATCGCATAAACAGGTGAAATATGTGATGCGCGGACCATGTTATACAGGTTTGTTCAGTGTTGCCAATCTAGCGACTTTAACTCTTTTTCAACAACAATTTCTTTTAACTTTTATATTGCTTAAATAGGGATTTAGTGACCTTTTTAGCACCCCATAGTGACAAAATTTAATCGTTATTTGTTGATAATGAGAAATCTAGCGACTTTACAACTACTTTTTGGCGACTTTCCGTACACTCTGTTCGAGAAACTGTTTTTTTTTGTGTGTGTGTGTGTGTGTGCAATGTAAATAATGGCGGACAATAAGGAGAAGGTTGACTGTTCTCCAAGTTGTTATCATGTTATGGTGTTTGATACTGCTAAACATAATAAAGCTTTATAAAACGACAATTTTCGTTTAGTAATACAGTTAATTGAAAATTTATGAATGTACCTATCATATCCATTAATAATTAATGGTTGTTATAAACATAATATAATAAAGGTTATGTTATTTGATACTGCTGAACACGATAGAGCCTTATAAAATATAAGAATGTTTGTGTATTAAGGCAAGAAATTGAAATATATATATATATATATATATATATATATATATATATATATATAAATCTATCTACCATATCTATTAATATTAATAATAATGGATATTTTATTTGCACTCGTATATTTCAAACAGAAAAGAAATAACTGAACTTGGATCATCTAACTTAATCGGAAAAATTTCTTCAGTCAAAGTTGACTTTAGTTTGAGACAGATTAGACTTTATATAACACAAAATTCCAAGTTCAGCTAGAACGAGGATCAATTTAACCTCTGATCTACAGTGGCGTAGCGTCGATGTAAGCTAAAAAGCTTAGCTTCCCCAGTTAATAATAAGTTCATAATAAACCTGCAGTTTATGGAGAAAATTATTTATTAATTTTAATAGAATTTATATTTATGCGTTAAATATTGTGATGCTGCAGCTCAGGATGATTTGTGGTGCAGCAGGAAACAAGTAGCCTGCACACACCAGCTTCCAAGCAGACTGATTTCTTCTGTGTAATCCACCCCGCAGATTTTCCATCCCTTTCTAACTAAACTACCCTAGTCGTAAGGCTCGCAAGAAGCTAGCTTTAACATTTAAAATAAGTAGTTTCCGAGTTATCCCTTTTCGTCAGTTGTGCTCAGTTGAAGTGTTAGTGTGCATTGTGGCTGATATAATAAATAATGAGTGAAATAACAGTTGCTGGCACCAATTTACTTGAATTTCTTTAGGACAATTCTATTATCAAGACTGACTTACGAACAAAAGTGTGATCTGAAAAACAAATGACCGACTCCCTTGCTGTCAATTAAGGACACAACCAAAGGAAGACGCATACTTTCGTAATGATACTAATACTGTGATTTCTCTAAGTATGACGGGGAGTGATCTAATGTTATATGTATACGTGTCTATTTGTTAGAGATATGTGTAAACCGTGAAATCATATTTTACTACGTATCATTTGAGGTCATGCCTTATTGGTGTTACTTACGAGATTCCAACCAATCTTCGACTGCTGACTTGACATTGACTACTATTTATTTTAGGACTGTATCTTTGTAATACTTTTTCTCATATTGTATGAAAGACAACTTGAGTTAGCTTCTCCTGCTCAAAATTTCATGCTACGCCACTGCTGATCTAAGATTAAATGGTTTATACAATCGGGCCTAAGAGTGTTAATTTCTATGAATTTCTCAACTGCAAAAATACACATGATGTTCACTTCAATTAATCTAATCTACCATTATTGTTCTTTGATATTTCACTTGCGTCATTTGGTTATCATTGTGTTTATATATGTATATCTATATAGCGGTAATCGTTAAGTGATCTCTACATTCTTAGAGTGTGGGTCGTTCTGAAACAAGCTGTGTACCAAAATGCAGAAGTTCGTGATTTCCTGGCTGGTTCTTGCTGTGTGCAGCTATGCCTTGTCCGGCGCAAACACCAAAGTTCTTCCAAAGAGGTACCAGATTGTGTTTAATGAATTGTAATGACAATTACTTTAGAGTTTATTTTTAGAGACAAATATTTCCTATTTTATTCGAACAAGAAAAATAAAACTACAGTATATTACGATGAAAAAGTAATGGAACGGAGAAAAATTCTCTCCGGCGCCGGGATTTGAACCCGGGTTTTCAGCTCTACGTCCTGACGCTTTATCCGCTAAGCCACACCGGATACCCACCCCGGCGTCGGACAGAATTGTCTCAGATTAAGTTCCAACTCTTGGGTTCCCTCTAGTGCCGCCCTCTGCACTACGTCATAGATGTCTATGAACGAAGGACTGAAGTCCACGCATGTGCTGAGGTGCACTCGTTATGAGTGACTAGTTGGCCGGGATCCGACGGAATAAGCGTCGTCTTAAATCACGAAGTGATTTACGCATATCATATATGTTATTTTAATGTACCGAAGTACATATATTTCCATGCAGATATTCTGCGTCAATCAAAATCCCGGCGCCGGAGAGAATTTTTCTCCGTTCCATTACTCTTTCATCGTATGATGACGCAGAATATCTGCATGGAAATATCATATGTACTTCGGTACATTAAAATAATATATACAGTATATTATCTTTAAATTAAAACATTTTATACGTGAAAAAATTCTTATTTCATTTTAATAAAAACCATTTCTACGTTATTTGAATGAAAATATTTGCTAATTTTATTTTAGGGGAAACATGAAAATTGTATTTCCACTGGAATAATTTCTAGCTCATTTAAGAGAGGTGATGTGTGAAATTCTATTTTCTACATTTTTCAAACTATGTCCTTGATTTTCTGTACACATACCATAATCATTGTGTGACAGCTAATGACATGGTGAAGTTTCATTTCTGTCGATTTCTAAAACACGGACGAAATCCTGGTTCCAAACCTCGGCTTTTGAGCCGCGATCGAGGTCTGAATCCTTGTGCGATTTCTAAAACGAAGTCGAGACGCGGATTGAGAAGAAACAGAGGTTCGTGGGGTTTATACATGGCAACGCAGCTTAGAATCGATTTTTATTCGTGTACACAGTCGATATTAGAAAAAAATGAACATCGGGATTAATATTTTTATCGAATTGCAGTAAGTCGCATTCTTTTGTTCTCAGCTAAGATATTGTTATATTTAAGGAATATACGTGCGTTTAAAATACTAGGATTATTTAGTATTCAATAGGGAACGGATTTTTAGGTACCAGAATGATATTACCCAAATAATTAGCACAAGTCGAGCGTTTATGTTGTAGGACTGTGGTTGGAGCTTATCGTTTGTTCATAACTACTACCAACATTAAGAACCTGAAAACATTGTTCTAAGGAATTAATAACATAAATATTAACTTACTTACATATAGCTTGTAAGGAAAACGAAGGTTCATTGCCGCCCTCACATAAGCCTGCCATCGGTCCCTATCCTGTGCAAGATTAATCCAGTCTCTATCATCATATCTCACCTCCCTCAAATCCATTTTAATATTATTTTCCCATCTACGTCTCGGCCTCCCTAAAGGTCATTTTCGCTCCGGTCTCCCAACTAACACTCTATATGCATTTCTGGATTCGCCCATCGTGCTACATGCCCTGCCCCTCTCAAACGTCCGGATTTAATGTTCCTAATTATGTCAGGTGAAGAATACAATGCGTGCAGTTCTGCGTTGTGTAACTTTCTCCATTCTCCTGTAACTTCATCCCGCTTAGCTCCAAATATTTTTCTAAGCACCTTATTCTCAAACACCCGTAACCTATGTTCCTCTCCCAGAGTGAGAGTCCAAGTTTCACAACCATAAAGAACAACCGGTAATATAACTGTTTTATAAATTCTAACTTTCAGATTTTTGGACAGCAGACTGGATGATAAGAGCTTCTCAACCGAATAATAACATGCATTTCCCATATTTATTCTGCGTTTAATTTCCTCCCGAGTGTCATTTATATTTGTTACTGTTGCTCCCAAGCATTTGAATTTTTCCACCTCTTCAAACGATAAATTTCCAATTCTTATATTTCCATTTCGTACCTTGTCACGAGACATAATCATATACTTTGTCTTTTCGAGATTTACTTCCAAACCTATCTCTTTACTTGCTTTAAGTAAAATTCCCGTGGTTTCCCTAATCGTTTGTGGATTTTCTCCTAACATATTCACGTCATCCGCATAGACAAGTAGCTGATGTAACCTGTTCAATTCCAAGCCCTGTCTGTTATCATGGACCTTCCTAAGGGCATACTCTAGAGCAAAGTTAAAAAGTAGAGGTGATAATGCATCTTGCTTTAGCCTACAGTGAATTGGAAACGCATCTGACAGAAACTGGCCTATACGGACTCTGCTGTACGTTTCACTGAGACACACTTTAATTAATCGAACTAGTTTCTTGGGAATACCGAATTCAATAAGAATATCATATAAAACTTCTCTCTTAACAGAGTCATATGCCTTTTTGATATCTATGAATAACTGATGCTCTGTACCCTTATACTCCCATTTTTTCTCCATTATCTGTCGAATACAAAATATCTGATCAATAGTTGATCTATTACGCTTAAAACCACACTGATGATCCCCAATAATTTCATCTATATATGGAGTTAATCTTCTCAAAAGAATATTGGACAAAATTTTGTACGACGTCAACAAAAGTAATATTCCTCGAAAAGTTACTACAGTTAGTCTTTTTCCACCTACATCACACATTTATGAATCTGATGTTACATCCTTTTTCCAGGGAGGTCTTCATTCAATTTTTGTGACAAACTCTAGTTTACTTCAACGAAAATTATACCACATAATTTATTCGAAAACTTTTTCTACATTATTAACAACAGGATCATTAAATAAAATCTTACTTTTATGAAAAGAGCTCCTTGTTCACTCAAACGCAAATTGTCAGTTTTCTGACTTTTTCGTTAAGTTTATTTATGCACGCTTTAACATCTATGGTCACATCGAGTGTTTAGGATCTGTGGGTATATCAGTAGGCAGTTGTTACTATTGTTGAGTTCTTGTTTGTGTTGTGTGCTGTAGATGGCTTGTGTTCATGTAATTGAATTGACAACTTTTGTTATTTAATTGAACCAAAACTTAATGTAGCTTATTGGTATATCATCAAAAATTATAGTGTAGCCTATATGAAATAAAATATTAGTGTCATAGGTTAGTTTAGTGAAAAAAGAATGACAATTATAATATATTTTATATAGAACGTCTTTCAGTTTACGTAAACGGAAACATTTCCTACGAAGAAAATAATTCATCAGCTTATTTGAGAGCAAACACTTGAAATTCAATTTAAATTTAAATAATTTTCCACTAATTTCAAGAAAGGAACTTTAGTTTATTTGAAATACAACACTTTACACCCTGTAGATTAAGGTCATTAAAATAATCTGTTTTTCAGAATCATTAATTTTTCCTCTTCTATTTACTGCTAAATAAAGTAAGTACTATAAGAATATATTTCTGTACATACAATTAGGGGAGTAAATGTGTGATGTAAAATTGTGTGTCATTTAACAACACCGTTTATTTCTCTGTAGAATTTGGTTATTGTGGGACTAGACGAGGCTTTGTACATAACGACTTAACCAATATCATTCAGTACCGTTCTTTAATGGAATCATTACACTGTTCTTTTTTTCAAAATTAAACCTCGGAGCTATAACTAAGTATACCTGAAACATTTTGAAGGAATTCGGCATGCTTAACACTACATTAGAACAAAATAATTATTCTTAGTATTATTAAGGACTAATTGTGTCTTTTATAAAGTCTTTACTATGCCTAAATAATTATTGGAATAAGTTGTCATAATTTTATACTATTTTATTTATATTACTGTTAAATTTCACGTTTTATTTGTGCTTTAAAATATATATATATATATATATATATATATATGTGACCCCTCATTTTGAAGCTTTGAACCCAAAGTTTTCAGAACAATAGTCGTTTTCAGTGAAATTTCAATTTTTCAACATAATTTTCCTATTTTCTAAAATCCATCTCTTGTCAGTAACTGCATTTAGAATAAAACAAAACACATACTACAGTAAACAATATTACACGAAGGCCATTATCTGCAAGAATGCCGGTACATTTAGAGCTCAAATTAAATTGGTTATTAAAACTTCGAGACTTAGATCCTACTAAATAATTTACAGGTCTGATTGTGTGGTGTGTAATTTTCTGAGTACAGTTGTGTATTGGATATTAAAACATACAAAACTTGAGGTGATTTGATGACTTTATTACCATTAGAAATGAAATATTATTATAGTTAATGCCATGATGTGACTATTTTTCATTAATTATGCATATTAATGCTATATTGATGATATGAAAGTGAAACGTTTTGGGGTTATATAAGTAGATGTAGAGAATATCTTAAATTAGATCTCGATTTCTATAATTTACTGAGTGACGGCTATATAGTATACATAGTATAAGCTTATGGTATTGAAAACTATAAAACTTACGTAAGATAATAATACTGTTATTAAAAATCAAATATTTTTATAGTTATTAATCAAGTGGGGTTGGAGCTTTTTCATATATTTAATGTCGGTGTGGTGTAGATATTTATATGCGTGATTCTCTACAGTACTGACTCGAGAGAGCGCAAAAATTAGAGCTTCTAAGGAAAGACCAAAAGGTATTACCTACTTACTGAAAAATAAGAGGCCTACAAGATTTTGTAGTCTCCCGATCATTTCAGCAAGAACTCTTAGCAGGATAAAATTATTTTACCCTCTACATTTCAAGCTCTACATGCAGCAGCTATACCAAGATGCTATGTCTACTGTTCGAAAGCATAGCAAACCTGACTTTTTTTTTAACTTTCACCTACAATCCGCAATGACCTGAAATAGCTACTGCTTTACTCCCACACGAAAAACCCACTGATCGTCCTGACATTGTTACTTGCGTTTTCGCGTTCAAACTAAAAAACTGAAGGTGTATAGGTTCAAGAAAAACTATTTAGCATTAAAAAAAACATTCAGAGGGAGTATGTTTCATTATTATGGAAACAAATAACTTTCAGAATGTCTGGTATTCATCATTGAAAATAAACCTGAAAAATGTTTATTTGAACGTCTAACGAACTTAGTTTGCACAAGCCACTAGTATTATGTAAACCTAACTATGTTCAAATTTCCAGTATTCAATGTCTTCTACAATTCAGGGTCCTCATTGCCAACTGCATTTTGTAGGCTAATGTTTGTTGTTTTTTAATGAATAATATATGTAACATAAACTCTTAGCTAACTTTATTTTAACGAATACTATTGCTACTCATACTTGGAGACTCTTTACGGAAAACATTTCCTAATTTATTTGAAGAAAGGTATGTTATCATTATTTTATTTTAACAGCATAATCTATTATGTTTTGATGGTTTATTTTAACAAAAATAGTTTCCTTCATAGTCTGTTTTATTGCTACTTCATTTAATGTAAATTTTTTGTAAATTATTTAAAATGTATTTCTAGTTGTTTAGGAAACTATTTTCTAATGTAATTTAAAAAAACATGTTATTACTTATTTCAACAAAATTGACAGGTTATTTATCAAATCCCCATAACTGTGTTAAAACTTTTATGCAGTTAGTGTTGTGAACTTTGTTGAGAATGTAAGATGTATGGGATTTGAAATAAAGTTTTGAATTTTTTTTTTTTAATTTCTGTCATTATACTCCCCGCATTTAAATTTGGTAAGGCGTTAACTACTTCATAATTTCCTCCTGACTCCATGAAGTCTAGTCTAGAAACAAAAGAGCAATTGACAGTCGAAACAATTCACACATCAATATGACGTCGTTGAGTTGTTTGAAATCACAACTTTATGTTTAATATGTTACTACAGACAATTGGATTCATTTGGAAATTTATAGCACATTTAAGTACTTTGGAATCAGATTTATGCTAAATTAACTATTTCTGTCTTTATATTCCCCGCATTAATTAATCACACCCATTGTTTACAAATAAGCATAATAATATCTTATTCAATTAAAATTAAATTTAATATTTCATTAAGATTTTACACGTTAAAAAGTTAATGCAGTGTGATGCTATATTTATTTCTTACCCCTTTATGTTTTATTATGGCTGGTTGGAATCGAAACTACTGCCTTTTGAACACATGTTAATTTCAATAATCCAAAGCCTACTGTAATTAATGACGTCACCGTATTAACAAAAAATGTCAAGCTCATAAACATTTCGCGTTAACATTATTTTTGTAGTTTATTATCAACGAAAAACATTTTATTTTTTTTTTTCAACGAAAAAAATTCCAATGCAGTTAATGGAAATTGTTCATCGAAATGACATTTGTATTTTTTAATGAATGGCATGTAATTAATTAAAAAAACTGAATACAAATTTTATATATATATATATATATATATATATATATATACACAGTAGAACTTCGTTATAGCGACCTCGTTTTGTGCGACACCTAGCCTATAACGTCAAATATTCTGTGGTCCCAACTAATTCCCTATAAGACATATGCTTTTCTACCTTGCTTAATACGACAAACGTATATGCGTCTACCTCGCATATAACGTCATTTTCAACCGCAGTTTGGAATACAATTTTCTAACTAAGAACCAAAGTATTTTAAGGAATATTTTGCTAAAATCTGGCAAATATTTTACTGTTCCCTTCTATCACAAACCAGGCAGATTCCCCATCCCATTGTAACCTGCTCGAATTCATGCGGTATTAATGGTACCTGCATGCGGTCAGTTTCGACAGGAAGTTTTCACTACGTGCACGCATTTTAACGCAGTATGGCCACTAAAAGAAGTGAGTGACACTTTAGAAGCCATTAGAATTGTGAACATTTCCATGAAGCTAGAGGAGGGAGTATGAAGCTAGGAGAAGGAGCAGTGAAATTGCAACTGAAATAATGAACATAGAATTTAATTTAGAAAATGTATATTGGGCAAGTAGGAGACAAAAGAGTAAAATGACTGATTACTTGACTCCTCAGTAAATAAGTTTGGTGAGTAATGAACAAACTGTTTTAATACAGAATACTGTATTTATAATTGTACATGTATTTTATTGTGTTCATAATATGCTTAAAAGTGAATACATAAATCTAAAATAAGCCTAATTATGTTTATTATTTTTCATTTTCCACCTCACTAGACTGATAACATGAATCTCGGTTACTACGACACTCGTTTATAACAACATAATTTTCAAGGTCCATTGGATGTCGTTATAACCAAGTTCTACTGTGTATATATATATATATATATATATATATATATATATACTGTATATATATATATATATATATATATATATAAACTGGGAACGGGTTGTAAAGTACTTAACTATCTAGTATCTGTAATTAAATACATACGCGAGAAAACGTGCAATCGTCAAATTAAAAATTTACTTACTTACTTACTTACTTACTTATTTGCTTACTTACTTACTTACTGGCTTTTAAGGAACCCGGAGGTTCATTGCCGCCCTCACATAAGCCCGCCATTGGTCCCTATCCTGAGCAAGATTAATCCAGTCTCTATCATCATATCTCACCTCCCTCAAATCCATTTTAATATTACCTTCCCATCTACGTCTCGGCCTCCCTAAAGGTATTTTTCCCTCCGGCCTCCCAACTAACACTCTATATGCATTTCTGGAATCGCCCATACGTGCTACATGCCCTGCCCATCTCAAACGTCTGGATTTAATGTTCCTAATTATGTCAGGTGAAGAATACAATGGGTGCAGTCAATTTAAAAATTTACAGGAACATAAAAACAAATACCTGATGGTTAGAGCTGTAACATTTTCCCACAATATCCTACATTTTACAGATTATATTGAAGATTTTACTTCCATTTTCAACTGATAGAATTTACTACACATAAAAAAGAATATATTCAATTAGTTTATGTTAAAACATTGCAATAGGAAATAAAATGTCGCTTGCAACGTTTTTACCTTAGTTATTCAATTTACTATGAAACACAATGCTTGAACTTCCCTTATATTCCCATGCCACCACGAAATCTCTCCTTGATTTGTAGCAAATTTTTTATGTTCAGGTCTCGAGCCGAGATCGTCAGCCGCATAGAGTCAGAAGCTGACAAAATTGTGGACGCTGTAGTGGACCTACTACGGAAGTATGCCAACACCCACAACCTGGAGCCTATGCAACTGCCGAACATGCAGGAATCATTCTCCGTGGTGAGCTGTACTTCTCCTTTCATAAAAGAGTTGACTCTTTTAGACAGAAAACTATTTGGTTCGTTAGTTTATACAGTGTGCCACAAAATTCGATGGGCAAACTTCTAGGATTTGGGAAAAAAAATTTAGTTGAGAAAAACAAATATATAAGAAACTAATGAATTTCGTGATCAATTAATTATACAATGTGGAATTTTAATTTACGATACAATATACAGGGTGGAAGGCAACCTTTCACAATCCTTCACACACATAACAGATCAAGTCATTTGAGAACGTTTTGTCAAATAATATTTTTTTCATACGACCAATAGTTTTTGTAATATTTCCAGAAAACGAATGTTGCAATGTTGCAACACTGTAGACAGTAGCAGTGTTTACTTCGCGAGATCATTGCATCCCAGCATACTGAATGCCGCTCCAATCGTCTACTTGGCAGGGGTTTTGAGAGGGTGTACACACACACCGTTTTGTAAACAAAAACATCTCTTGAGAATGCAGTCAAATCGAAATTTATGTAATCGTAACATGTTAATTACATGAACTGTGTTATTCGTTATCTATGATGAAACGTTCGTTATTGTATCGTTTCAGCACTGAATTTAGTACGAAGAAACGCGTAGTTTCCGTTATATTTTAACATAATTTTATCAATAATACACTAGAATAAAAAATTATGCGTAAAACAAAATTAATACTTTAAATACAATATTATTTTACACTGAGGATCACACAGTTGATGTCACTCCAACTCAATTGCAATACAATGTTTGGAAGAAATAAATAACTTTGAAACTAAATGAAAATGATACACATTAATGTGAGGTACACTGTTAAATTTTGTACACCATTCTCTACAGTGCCTTTTAAAGGTATTGTTCAAAGCGTCCACCAGTTGCATGTCCACAACTTTCACACTCCTGATCCAGTTATCTGTCACGATATAAGCGAGCAGCTGCAGCGGCATTGTGACCAGTTTCGCCATAAATTAATAACGTGTATAAATACTCGCGATTATAAAACTGTGGCATCTCGTTGTGTTTCAACTGCTTCGAACTGCACGTAGCCTGCAACAAATGACGAAGTGAATGTAAGCGTATCGTCCGCTCCGTACACCTAGCTCATCCACATGGTTTTGCGTACGTAAGAAACAGTGTTGCCATCATTTCACATCCCTGTTCCCATGCAATGTGTACACGACTATTAATGCGATTTATTCGAAATCTATGTTATTTCCCATGCAAATACTACTGTAACATGGCCATACATAGCTTACTCTATCATCCTACATGAGATAAAAATCCAATTTTGAGCAGTTTCATGAAAAACTTAATCATAATTTCAAGTTACAAAAGATCTTTTTTTTTTTTTTTTTTTTTTTTTTTTCGAAAATCGCCCTTCTGGGGACAAAATGTTATTAGACATTTTCGCGTCGTTTTTCTATTATAATCGAGCACCGATATGATTAAATTTTGTCTCTGTTGAAATATGACTCCGTTTTATTTTCTTGTCCATTATTGATCTCGTAGTTTATTTTATTAAGGGACTCCAAGACTGAGTTATGAAATTTTTACAATTTTCATCCAATTTATTTCACTCTTTAACTATTTTGTAGAACGCATTAAGGACAAGATGTGTGAAAATTTTGAGAATAATAGGACCGCTAGTTCCGAAATTAATTTCATTTTAATTATGTAAATTTTTTTATGTAATCAAAGTATTTCAAGCACTTGTAATTAAATAGAGCAAGTTCAAATTTTTTTATACGGACCCTGATTCACGGGCAATATTTTCACTTTGAAAAAGTCATGAGATCTAAGGTACTTTAAGTACAGTAAATTTTCGAAAATCAGACATTTACTTATTTATACTTTTAGATATATTATATTATAATTTTTAACTCCTAATTTTCAAGTTACGTAAGATTTTTCAATATTAGATCTCAGAAAATAATATATGTATGGACACGTAAGAATACATTCATTGAATATCTTTAAAACAGCTTGCGCATGGTGCATTCTGAATATAAAAAATGTAGTTTCGAGAAAAACGTAAATTTGTGAAAAGAAATACAATACTGACATATACGGAACAGGCATATATAAAATTCGTTCCTGTACCTCAAAGAAGACGTAGAGGCAACAAACCTCTTATTGCCAACTTCTTAAGTGCCCTAGGAATGTTTTCGTACAAAAAAACCGAAAACTGATTTTTTTTTACAAATTTTGTGTAAAAACTGAGTTCTAGTCAAGATGACTATAGTCTAGCGTCCTTAACACTTAAATTGGCAAAACTTCATTCTTACTCTAGTTTATTAAGCCTTGCCGAACCGTAAAGAAAACAACTATCGCAATTAAAATTATAGCATACTAGTGGCTTGTGCAGCAAATGCTGCAAACTAAGTAAATTAAACGCTCAAATAAAAAAATTTTCAGATTTATTTTCAATAAAGAATCCAGACATTTTGAAAGTTATTTTCTTCCATAATAACTTGAACCTATCCACCTTCAGGTTTTGAGTTTCAACGCGAAAACGCAAGTAACAATGTCAGAACGATCAGTGGGTTTTTCATGTGGGACTAAATAATAGCTAATTCAGGTCATTGTGAATTGTACGCGAAAGTTAAATAAAAAATATCAGGTTTGCTATGCTTTCGAACAAAAAACATAGCATCCTGCTATATGGCGACCTTGAAATGTAGAGGGTAAAATCATTTCATACTCCAAAGAGATCTTGCTGAAATGATTGGGAGACTACAAAATTTTCTAGGTCTCTTAATTTATCAGTAAGTAATACCTTTTGGTTTTTCCTTAGGAACTGCAATTTTTGCACTCTCTCGAGCCAATAGTGAAGAGAATGATGCACATAAATATCTACACTACACCGCCATTAAGTATATGAAAAATACCCAACCCCACTTGATTAATAACTATAAAAATATTTCATTTTTAATAGCAATATTATTATCTTACGTAAGTTTTGTAGTTATATAGCCTACTACATAGCCGCCATTCAGTAAATTATAGAAATGAAGATCTAATTTCATATATTCTCTATATCTACTTATATAACCCCAAAAGTTTCACTTTCATATAATCAATACAGCATTAATACGTATAATTAATGAAAAATAGTCGCTTCATGGCATTAATTATAATAATATTTAATTTATAATGGTAATAATGTCATCAAACCATCTCAAGTTTTGTAGATTTTAATATCCAATACACAGTTCTTTTCATAAAATTACACACCGCAGAATCAGACCTGTAAATTATTTTTAGTAAGCCTTGAAGTTTTTAATAACCAATTGAATTTGAGCTCTAAATATGCCAGCAATCCTGCAGGTCATAGCCTTTGTGTAATAGCCTATTGTTTATTGTAGGCTAGTATGTGTTTTGTTTTATTCTGAAATGATGCAATTAGTTCTCAAAACTGACGAAAGATGGATTTTGGAAAATATGAAAATTATGTAGAAAAAGTAACGCTTCACTGAGAGTTACTATTTTTCTGAAAAACTTCGGGTTCTAAGCTTCAAAATGAGGAGTCATTTATTAAAATCCGTTCAGCCGTTTTCCCGTAATTTCCATTACCAGTTCAAATTATATATTATGTAGATAGCCTATTAACCTGTTGTATCCTATAGGATACTTTCTCAATTTAAGGGTTAACTATAGTCCTTTCAGGTGCATAAATCGCAGGAAAGCATTCTTGAATTTCTCTATGACACTAAACACATGACTATACTTTTCTTTCATTACTGCAGACGAAAATTTTTTGCTCTATATGAAATCCCTGAACCATGACTTGTTAGACACAGAAAAGTGAAACTCAACAATATACACAATAACAGTCAACCGTCTCTTCATCGGCCATGCATATCCTTGAATATCAGGGCTGACAGCTACCTACTGCCGACTATGGTCCCGTACGCGAACGTGGAAAGATAAAATGTATGCACTAAGATGAAAGTCATTTAAAATAACCGACCTCATTTCTGAAAATCATCCATTGTTGTTCTTGTATTTATTGCTAAATAAATTAGGCAATTGCAATAATATATTTGGATACAGACAATTAGGAGAGTCAATTTGTGTTGTCAAATTGTGTGACACCGATTATCTGTCTGCAGGATTTGGGTATCGTGACGTTAGACGGAGATCTGTACCTAACAAACGGCTGGCTGCACGATTTGACGACGATGGTGCGGAATGGTGAGGCTTCTGTGAAGACCGAAGGAAGCCTCGTACATATTTCTACCAATGTTGAATTCAGCACCCTGCACGTAAGTTTTATAGACCCTGCTCAAAATGCTAAGTGTCTGAGTCAGCTTCAAAATAATCACAGCATTAAAACAACTCTCCAGATGTGAGCTCAAACCATAACGAGATAATGGTAGAATGAGACGTTTGAATATATCGACGTAGAAATTAAAATAATATATTTGTGAGTTACGGAATTAATGAAAACATAAAATAAAATATAACTTATACCCTACAGTATAACATATAGGCCTACTTTTACTATACATAGGAATTTACAAGGAAAATCAATAATTTGTAAATACTATATTCCCTGTATGTTTCACAGGAAAATGTTATAAGGAAACTCTTTTTATTTATTCGTACTTTTCTGTCCAAGGGCAGGTCTTTCACTGCAAATCCAGCACTCTTCCTTATTATACGCATTCATCTCTGGAACTCTCTACCACAACATGTCAGAGACTGTCGGACATTGTCTAGTTTCAAAAATAAATTAGAATTGCACTTTTTGAATTAGATTCCTTTCAGTTATAAGCCATTTTCTCTGCCATAGTTTTGTAAAAATATAGGCTATGTATTTCTTTTTCCTTCTTTTCCGCCTTTTTTTTCTCTTTATCAGCCGATGAATTTATTATCATAGCCTTTTTATCGTGAATTTTATTTGATTTTCGTATTTCTTTCTTTTACATTATTATTTTATTACATTTCATTTTGATATATTCTTCCTTACGTTTTTCCATATTAACCATTTGTACTAAATGAGTTGCTTTCATTATATTCCAATGTATTTTACTTTCTCTTTTTTCTATTATGGTATTATTTTCATGTTGTGTAGTGTCGATTTTATTACGCTATTATTATTAATATTTTTTTAATAATATGTTAGTATTTTGTTAAATCTTTTGTTGAATCTTAACTGCTTGTATACTTCGTGACCTGGTAGAGTGTAAGAGAAGGCCCTATGGCCTTAAATCTGCCAGTATAAATAAAGAATTATTATTATTATTATTATTATTATTATTATTATTATTATTATTATTATTATTATTATTATTATTATTATTATTATTATTATTATTATTATTATTATTATTATAGGAGACGGCCTCCAGATATGGAGGGTAGCTGCGAATATATTGAATAAGCAGTCGTGGACAGCCGATAAGGGGTGGTCCTCCAGCTTGGGGGTTGGGCGAAGGGCTAACAACCCATCACCGTAAAAAACAGCTTGTTACGTATCCCTATAATAAGCCTCGGAATAGGACTGATTCTCTGGCACGACCACAGCAAAGGAATAAGGATTTGAGATTTGGCACTTGGAACGTAACTAGTCTTTATAGAACAGGAGGGGTAATATTAGTAGCAAAAGAACTAGCTAGATATAGAATAGACTTCGTAGGAGTACAAGAGGTTAGGTTAGATGGGAATGGCATATCACAAATAGGAGATTACTTGTTGTATTATGGGGAAGGAAACAATAATCACCAATTAGGAACAGGATTCTTTGTTCATAAAAGAATAAAATCAGCAGTAAAAAAGGTCGAATTTATCAGTGACAGGTTATCATATTTAGTACTGAAGGGTAGATGGTGCGACATCATAGTTATAAATGCTCACGCCCCTACAGAAGAGAAAGACGACCATATAAAGAATAGCTTCTATGAGGAATTGGAACATACTTTTGATCAGTTCCCTAGATATCACATGAAAATTTTATTGGGGGATTTCAATGCTAAAGTAGGACGGGAGGATATTTTTAGACCAACTATTGGAAAAGAGAGCCTACACGCAATTAGTAGTGACAATGGAGTTAGATTAGTCAACTTTGCCACATCGAAAAATTTAATTGTCAAAAGTACAACATTCCCCCATAAGGATATACATAAATATACTTGGACTTCTCCAGATGGATTGACACACAACCAAATAGATCACATCTTGATAGATAAACGGAGATATACTAGTATAGTAGATATTCGAACTTTCAGGGGTGCAGACTGTAATTCTGACCATTATTTGGTGATTGGAGAATTAAGAGAAAGATTATCAGTAGCCAAGCGAGTAGAGCAACAAGTTAATATTACTAAATTCAATATTTTGAAATTAAAGGACGAGGAAGCTAAGCAAAATTATCAGGTCGAAATTTCGAATAGGTTTGCCAGTTTAGAAAGTTCCGACGAAGTTAAGAAAGAATTAGATGTTAATAGCGTGTGGGAAAATATCAGAGATAATATCAAAATTGCAGCTGAGCAGAGCATAGGTTATTATGAAACTAAGAAAAAGAAACCGTGGTTTGATGAAGATTGTTGCATGGTAGTAGAAAGAAGGAAACAGGCAAAATTGAAATTCTTACAGGATCCAGTTGAGGAGAAGAGAGATAATTATTTCAATGAAAGACGGGAAGCAAGTCGTACACTTAGGAATAAAAAGAGAGGTTACTTGAAGGAAAAACTGAATGAGGTGGAAACAAATAATAAGAATAAAAACATTCGAGATTTATATAAGGGTATAAAGGAATTTAAGAACGGATATCAGCCAAGGGTAAACGTGATCAAGGATGAGAATGGTGACTTGCTTGCAGACTCTCCCTCAATCCTAAACAGATGGAAAAACTATTTTGCGCAACTACTAAATGTACATAGGCCAAATCGAAATGATCGGGACGAAATTGAAATACAAACTGCTGAGCCATTTATACCCGAACCCACGCTTTCAGAAGTCGAAATTGCGATAGAAAATCTGAAAAAGTACAAGTCTCCAGGTATCGATCAAATTCCAGCAGAATTAATACAAGAGGGTGGGAGTGCATTATATAGCGAAATTTATAAACTTGTACTTGCTATTTGGGAAAAGGAAATTGTACCAGAACAATGGAAGGAGTCCATAATTGTACCTATTTTTAAAAAGGGGGACAAAACCAACTGTGGTAACTTTCGAGGAATATCACTTTTGTTGACGTCGTACAAAATTTTGTCCAATATTCTTTTGAGAAGATTAACTCCGTACGTAGATGAAATTATTGGGGATCATCAGTGCGGTTTTCGGCGTAATAGATCGACTATTGATCAGATTTTTTGTATTCGACAGATAATGGAGAAAAAATGGGAGTATAAGGGTACAGTACATCAGTTATTCATAGATTTCAAAAAGGCTTATGACTCGGTTAAGAGGGAAGTATTATATGATATTCTTATTGAATTCGGTATTCCCAAGAAACTAGTTCGATTAATTAAAATGTGTCTCAGTGAAACATACAGCAGAGTCCGTATAGGTCAGTTTCTATCTGATGCTTTTCCAATTCACTGCGGGCTAAAGCAGGGAGATGCACTATCACCTTTACTTTTTAACTTCGCTCTAGAATATGCCATTAGGAAAGTTCAGGATAACAGGCAGGGTTTGGAATTGAACGGGTTACATCAGCTTCTTGTCTATGCGGATGACGTGAATATGTTAGGAGAAAATACACAAACGATTAGAGAAAACACGGAAATTTTACTTGAAGCAAGTAGAGCGATCGGTTTGGAAGTAAATCCCGAAAAGACAAAGTATATGATTATGTCTCGTGACCAGAATATTGTACGAAATGGAAATATAAAAATTGGAGATTTATCCTTCGAAGAGGTGGAAAAATTCAAATATCTTGGAGCAACAGTAACAAATATAAATTATACTCGGGAGGAAATTAAACGCAGAATAAATATGGGAAATGCGTGTTATTATTCGGTTGAGAAGCTCTTATCATCCAGTCTGCTGTCCAAAAATCTGAAAGTTAGAATTTATAAAACAGTTATATTACCGGTTCTTCTGTATGGTTGTGAAACTTGGACTCTCACTCTGAGAGAGGAACATAGGTTCAGGGTGTTTGAGAATAAGGTGCTAAGGAAAATATTTGGGGCTAAGCGGGATGAAGTTACAGGAGAATGGAGAAAGTTACACAACACAGAACTGCACGCATTGTATTCTTCACCTGACATAATTAGGAACATAAAATCGAGACGTTTGAGATGGGCAGGGCATGTAGCACGTATGGGCGAATCCAGAAATGCATATAGAGTGTTAGTTGGGAGACCGGAGGGAAAAAGACCTTTAGGGAGGCCGAGACGTAGATGGGAGGATAATATTAAAATGGATTTGAGGGAGGTGGGGTATGATGATAGAGACTGGATTAATCTTGCACAGGATAGGGACCGCTGGCGGGCTTATGTGAGGGCGGCAATGAACCTTCGGGTTCCTTAAAAGCCATTTGTAAGTAAGTAAGTAAGTATTATTATTATTATTATTATTATTATTATTATTATTATTATTATTCCTCTTACTCTCCGAATATGATCCATATAACTTAATGTCGTTTATCATCTGGTATCTTCTTCTGCCCCGAACTCTTCTCCCGTTCACCATTCCTTCCCGTGCATCCTTCAGTAGGCAGTTTCTTCTCAACCAGTGACTCAACCAATGAATATGACATTGAGTTTTTACAAATATTTTCTTGTCAGTATTATTTCTTGTATTTATACAGGAAGCAAATCATTTAAACTGCTGTAAGTTGATAAAGCTTGCTGAAAACTGATACCTAGCGAATGCATCTCTACTTGCAGATGTTGTACGACTACAGTGTGGAATTCATGGGTCTGAATCCCACCGGACTACTGAAGGGCACGGCTGATGACCTTATTCTCTATGTGGACCTTACTGCCAATCTGGATACCTATAAAACAACGCTTGGCAGCCTGGGTGTTCTCACTGTTGGGTAAGTGTACTCGTATTAGCGTTATTATTATTATTATTATTATTATTATTATTATTATTATTATTATTATTATTATTATTATTGTTGTTGTTGTTGTTGTTGCTGCTGCTGTTGCTAGTATTATTATTATTATTATTATTATTATTATTATTATTATTATTATTGCTCTTGTTGCTATTATTATTATTATTACTATTATTATTATTATTATTATTATTATTATTATTATTATTACTATTATTATTATTGTCATTGTTGCTGCTATTATTATTATTATTGTTGTTATTGTTACTGTTGCTGCTATTATTATTATTATTATTATTATTATTATTATCATTATTATTGCTATTATTATTATTATCATCATTATTATTATTACTATTATTGTCATTGTTGTTGCTATTATTATTATTATTATTATTATTATTATTATTATTATTATGATTATTATTATTGTTGTTGTTGATGCTGTTGTTGCTATTATTATTATTACTATCATTATCATTATTATTATTGTTAGATCCAAGCTTGAATATGCATCTGTTGTATGGAACTCCATTACTTCCACTGACTCGGCTAAATTGGAGAATATCCAAAGAAAATTTATTTCCTTGTGTTCTTATAGATTTTTACCAAATTCCGATTATAACTATGAGATTAAATGCAATTATTTCAATTGCGGTAGTTTGTTCACCAGACGTCAGGATCTTGATTATTTATTTTTTTGCAAAGTCATTAAGGGTGATATTGATTGTGAATCTTTCATAAGCAATATCAGTCTTCGTATTCCTGCTAATGGTTTAAGATTTCATAAATTGTTTTATAATAAGAATCCTAAATCTCTCTCTCCGGTCTGCAGATGCATTAAATATGCTAATTTGCATGGATTCAACTTGGATCCATTTAATGTGTAGTATATCTTTGAGTTTTAACTCACTGATCTAATTTATTAATTATTTGTCCATATATTTCTTGCATTTGGTCTATTGATTCATGTAGACCATTCCATTATTTCAATTCTCATTGTACTAATTTTATAATTTTATAATTATTATTTGATCAATGATTGATGTAGACCATTATATTGTTTGTATTTCATCTCATTGCCATTTTCTATCATTCATTCTCATCATCATTTGTTGTTTTGTTCTGTTTTGTATCGTGCAAAACTGTAATTGGCCTTGTGCTGTTGTTTTTGCACGTTAATATTCTAAATAAATAAATAAATAAATAAATAAATAAATAAATAAATAAATAAATAAATAAATAAATAAATAAATAAATTGTTGCTATTGTTATTGTTATTATTATTATTATTACTATTATTATTATTACTATTATTATTACTATTATTATTGTCATTGTTGTTGCTATTATTATTATTGTTGTTATTGTTACTGTTGCTGCTATTATTATTATTATTATTATTATTATTATTATTATTATTATCATCATTATTATTGCTATTATTATTATTATTATTAGTATCATCATTATTATTATTACTATTATTGTCATTGTTGTTGCTATTATTATTATTATTATTATTATTGTTGTTGTTGTTGTTGCTGTTGCTATTATTATTATTATTATTATTATTATTATTATTATTATTATTATATTATTATTATTATTCAAAAGAATGCCGAATAAGGAAACTCAGAAGAAAATCAATCAATCCCTCACTGTGACTCATCAACCTCTGAAGGTTTATGGTCTCAATCACAATTTTCCTCCAAGCTTCTCTATCTTCTCCCAGAGTCCTATTTCCTTCCTTCTACTCGTTCCAAATCTCTTTGCACCTAGTCTTCCCAGCGCAATCTGTGTCTTCCCAAAGGTCTTCTTCCACCTGTTAATTATTCCCAAGTAACTTCTATCAGGAATTGTTCTTCTCTTCTTATTACACGTCCCAACCAGCCCGTTAAAACTTACAATGCAGCTTCATGTACAATATCTGATTCCGGACAGAAGTATCTGCTCTCCTATGTGAGAGCGTTTTGGGAAGAATGGTGTAGCAGTCATTGAATATTTGTACCAGCACATCTTTTCTTCAGGTTTGTGAATAATGTTCTGCAGTATCACTATGCCCAAAAGTACACGTATTTCAGAGTCTGTAGTAGGCCGCCACGAATTATTTTCAGCATTCTGTGAACACTTATTAGCATGCCGAATCGTCTCCTCGAATATAATGTTGATGAGGTCATTATTAAAGAATAATTTTAAAAATTGAGAATTATCGTTATCAGAAACAATGTTAAAATTTCAGGGAATGAGGGCCTCGGAGGTGCAGAAGAAATGGTGCCAGATGTCTTCTATTCAAACCACTGTCGAAAAGACGCGACATCAACTGATCTGAATTTGTTTGTTCGACTCTATAACTTCGTCTTCTGATACCGATGTTTCATTTCCTAATCTTCTACAGGAATATATTCCTGATCAAAAGTTTCGGAATCACTAACTTGATCCATCTTTACACAAAACAGCACAAAAAACACTAAACACAAACAGAAACCGCCAAAACTAACTAGCATCTACTCACTACTGTGTGTGAATGCTATTTATGAGCATAGAATTCCACTCGCAAGGAAGAAGTACAAAAAACACCACCAGATATAGCAATATCACTAACTTCTGTAGCCATCTAGTGAGGAAAAGGTTAATGAAAGAATGGAAACATATATATTCGGGATATAATCCTTAGCAGCGAAAATGGGACTCAAACGAGTTAACTCGGGTTAATAAATTTTGACACAAGTTAGCAACCCGAGTTAACTCGGGTTAATCAGGGAAGTGGTTAAGTGAGTTGTATAGGAGAGCAAAGTAACATCCTATTCCTTTTATGACCCAGCTAACAATTGTTATTCATTTGTTAATTATAAAATTTAGAAATATTTTGCAGGCTCACGAGATGGTATAGCAGAAACATTTCGAAAATATAGGCTGCTGTATCGACATTCGATAAGAATAGAGTTGCGAGGTTTTCGAAGTAAGCCGACGATATGTTTTGGACACAAGGATTTGGATTTTGAGTGTCTTTTTGTACTTATTTCCCAAAACTTACTTTCCTATATTTATCACAAAAAATTAACATATTAAATGCTCCCAAAAATAAGAAACGATACAATTGAGCAAAATAAGTAATAACTGAATTAATCATCAAGCTTTCTTGACGTTCCACTTCCAAAAAACTTTTTAAAATTTAATTTCTGACTTTTAGCTTCCAAATGTTCATTACCAAATTTTTGTACCAAATTTTTCACACACGATTTCCAATTCCGTCTAATGCTTTTTTCTCTTTTAATTTCTGCAATTTATGGCTACAAAAATGATTTATTGTTTCTTCTATATCCAGGCAAATTTCTATACAAATCGAAGGAGGTGATGTTGAAGAAGCCGTTGTCAATGCTATCTCCGGTCTCATTGAGCCCTACTTCGAGAACGACATCCTGGCTTTCATGGAGGAAAAGATGACGTCGACTCTAGCAGAGGCCCTTGAGGACTTCGACATCCGTGATATTATCGGCTATTGATAAGATAGTTTTGATAAACTCTGTCCTTAAATACTGGTTCATAAAAATTACAGGATTCTACAACATTTGAAGTACTGCTGTATGGAATTGATCAAAGGTCTGAACTCTTATAAACGGCTGATAAATGTTGAAAAATAAAGATTTACGTAAAAACTAAAACGCAGTTTTATTCAGAGAACAACACAGTGTATTTATGTAACAGCGGCTAATATAAAATTTAAATAAGTCCGCCAATTTATAATTAAATACGTGGGGTGTAACTTTAATAGTGGCAACACTGCTGTAAAAGCGAAAAGAGACGGAGTTCATTGTTGTCACTTCTACCACATGTTAGTCTATGTCTGCCCTCTCCCCCCCCCCTAAAAGGACTCTTCCGTCCGACTCACAGCGCATGCGCTATGGAGAGTTGAAGTTAGTCTCCTGTTAGTTACAGCTCTAAGCAGTTGTGTTTCGCCATATTTACAAAGCAGGAACAGCGATCTTGGCTGAAAATTCAATCCGCCCGTAGTCATACAGCACGACAATGTCATGACGGTCTTGTTGAGGCATGTGGAGAGACGGCGTTACCATACAGGACTGTGGTGAGGTGGGTTCGAGCCTTCAACGAGGGGCGTGACCGCATGGAAAACATGGCTCGGCCGGGTCGTCCGAGAGTTAGAGAACAGGAAGTGCAAGCTGTTTCCGCGCCATTAGACAGCGATCGACGACAGACACACCCTGTAGCTGATTTGTACCGTCGCTGGAGGTGGGAAGTGTTTTTTCCATCCACCACATTCGTTCACACCTATGGAGTAACAGTTAGCGCATCTGGTCGCGAAACCAGGTGGCCCGGGTTCGATTTCCGGTCGGGGCAAGTTACCTGGTTGAGGTTTTTTTCTGGAGTTTTCCCTCAGCCCAATATGAGCAAATGCTGAGTAACTTTCGGTGCTGGACCCCGGACTCATTTCACTGGCATTATCACCTTCATCTCATTCAGACGCTAAATAAAGCGTCGTAAAACAACCTTCTAAAAATAAAAATCCACCACATTCATTATGTCTTCATCCCAAAGATGAAGGAACCACTTCGTGACGTTCGATTCCGGACTGTTCCCGATACTCTGCAGGCAGTAGGGCGGTCCATCAGAAACATCAACACAACAGGAGCTGCTACAGGGATACTACGACTTCCACATCGCTGGCAACGAGTTTTAGACAATGCTGGTTACTACATTGAACGACTGTAGAAGGTTTGCAGATGTATCACTTGTACATATATTCGTAATAAATAAATATTTGCCATTATTAAAGTTACAACCTGTGTAGTACTATATTTAGAAAGGCAGATACATTGTTAACCTTGGTCAGTGTGAGACAATATCTATCGAGATAACAGATAAGATAATAAGATAATGTATTGATTTATTAACGCATATAAATGATATTGTATCCACTTGAAGTGTGCACAGTGATTGAAGACTAATAAGTGATAGGATTACTTGGAAAATGATAAAACCTACAGAAATCTATCATGCTTGAAAAATCTCATTAAATTATCTAAAAACTGTACGAGTTATCAGGAATGTGGTTAAAAAAAATATGTTATTCGAAATGAGTAGGGCTAGGATTTTGATGAAATTGCATCTTTTTTCTAGTAAGCCAGAAACATAGCTGCTTTAGTATTTATATGTTATGTGATAAACTGAGTGTTTTAAGACATATTTGTTAGGGCATTTTTTGCATTTTTTGCCTGTTTCAACTCGTAAGAGCATCTTTTGTTTTATTCGGTCATTTTTTAGGCATTTTCATTTGATTTTGGCCATAAATCCCCATTATTAATGTAAAATAATGTCTATTTCCTTTGATATTTTCTTTACATATTTTGTCCATTAATCCTCATTACTTTGTATAATATTTTAATCGTTTTTCTACACAAATATTGCCATTTTAACGCAGTACACCCCCACATAATGGATCAGTCCAACCACCCCTTCAGTATAGACTCCTCTATACCTGCTAATTCCAGATAAGAGTGGCCTTGTGGTAGACTACACGGAAACCAAGGGGTGCTATTCATAGACATTTCGCTAGCCCGCGCTACGAGCGTGCTAAACAGGATTCATATCATATCATATCATATCGCTAACACTGGTTTATGAATACGAAAAACGTTAGTTCGCTGATCATCCACCGGAAGCCCGCGCTAAGAATGTCTATGAGTACGGTCCTAAAAGTAAAGTAAATCCATGGCGCTACAGCCCATGAAGGGCCAAGACCGACCAGCTGACTGCTGACCTCACGTCCACATGCCAACGCAGAGGTGAACGATCATACATGGAAACTACATCAGATAAAATAATTAATTAAAGTGTACTACTTAGAAAAAATTATATAAATTTTAATTTAATTGCTAGTCTAAATATTAGGTAGTACAAAACCTCTTTTCCTACTAAGGCAATTATATAAGATCAATTTTAAGGGCATTTTTGAAACATTTTTAGGTCATAAATGCATTGTTTTTTAGACATTTTGTCATGATTTATAGGTCATCAAAATCTTAGCCCTAGAAATGAGCGACAAACTTACCGAAGAAGTGAAGTGCTGAATGACAAGTCTTCACGTTTTAGGTTAAGTCGAGAAGTATTGGTGATACGAGGAAAATTCATGTAATTAAACAAAAAAATAAAAATTACATTTATGACGCTTAAGAGTGTAGATTACCCATTTTGAGTCAAATTTTTAAGGACTATTCAGCTAACATTAACGCGGTGTCTCCTCGGTAATGCTAATACTAAATTCATATAGCACATAATTGTAACATCTCCTCACAGCGAGACTCAATTTACATAGCATCTACTAACGCACGGGATTCAATTTACATGCTACCTGTAGGCGCCAGGGAGACGGTTTAGAAAACGGGACTCAATTTACCATTTTCGATAGAGAAAGTTGAGGGATGACGCAGAGCCGCATGAAGCAAAGATGTTACAGAAATTTGAGAAAAAGGCACCCATGTGCAGGTTTCAGACTATTTTTCTGAAGTTGTCCTTTGTGTCATATGCTTATTGTTGTTGTTTGTTGTTTAATCAACTGTCCGAATACAGGTCTCAACCTCAAAAGTGATACCAACAAGGCATCACTTATGAGCCAACTAAGCCAGGAGATAATGGGGTAGGATAGCCAGTTCCTTTTCCTCTCCATTGCATACATCGCCGACTAGCTACATATTGCACTAGTTAGACTTCAGATGTTTGCAAGCAATTCTTCTTCCTCTGATACATGTCGTCAAGTGAGATGTATTGCCTGATAATAGATGTAGCAATATATAAAATATATTAAGTACTGTAAGATAGGAATTAATGGAGTTGTTTTGAAATTGTTTGCTTCTTACCTTAGTAACAGAACACATAAAACCAAAATTGATAATAAATTTAGTAGCACTCGAAATATTAATATCGGTGTCCCACAAGGAACTGTCCTCGGTCAAATTTTGTCTTTAATATATATTAATGATTTATTGGCAATTAATTTAAAGAAATTCAAATTATTATTTTTGCAGGTAAAACTTGGGATGATACCTAATTTAATGCAAACAATGGCAGCACATTGATTAAAAATTGGTTTGATTCCAACACACTTGCCTTAAATCATTCTAAAACTACGGTTGTACCATTTTCGTTAACATCTGTTGGTATGAAATCTCCTGATTCGCTCCAATTGTTCTTCTAATAGTTGTAACTGTCCTATTCTAAATGAATCTCAAGTTAAATATCTCAGAATAATAATCGACCAACATTTACGTTGGGATAAACATGTTCTTTTTCTATGCAATAGATTAAGAAAAATTATTCACTATTTTGTCATCCTATGAAATTACTTGACTGTCCATACTTTACATCTGATTTACCTCGCATTAGTACAAGCTATATTACAGTATGGTATTGTAGGATGGGGTAGTGCTTATAGTACCTCCCTCATGCCAATAACACTGCTACAGAAGAGATTAATAAAAATATGCCTTAATAAACCTCTTGATTATCTTTCAGAGCTGCTGTATTCAGAATTTGAAATATTTGACTTTCATCAAATTTATAACAATGCATTACTGAATTTCGTATATAAAAACCGAAATATATTTAATTTATATTCACATAAATATAAAACCAAAAGATCAGACAACATATGCTTGACAGTTCCTAAATGTACTACAACTGTAGCATATAATCACAGTAGCAACTTCGGTCCAAGGCTTTATAACATGATAATAGCTAATTCCCAAACATACAATTTGCTAATGCTCCTTATTAAAAAAAATCTATTAAAATTGCTATTAACAGAGAAAATTTAAAGTTCAATTATTGTGATATTATGTGTTTTTTTTTCCTCTCTTTTTTTCTTTTATTACTTTTTACTCTGTTATTCAATAAAATGTCCTAACATTAACTTATGTGGAATGCCCCCTGAGCACAGGTATGTACAGTAACTTACTCTTTTTGGGGGTGCTACACACTTCTTACTTACTTACTAACTTACTTACTTATTTACTTACTGGCTTTTGAGGAACCCGGAGGTTCATTGCCTCCCTCACATAAGCCCGCGATTGGTCCCTATCCTGAGCAAGATTAATCCAGTCTCTACCATCATATCCCACCTCCCTCAAATCCATTTTAATATTATCTTCGCATCTACGTCTCGGTCTCCCCAAAGGTCGTTTTCCATCCGGCCTTCCAACTAATACTCTATATGCATTTCTGGATTCGCCCATACGTGCTACTTGCCCTACCAATCTCAAACGTCTGGATTTAATGTTCCTAATTATGTCAGGTGACGAATACAATGCGTGAAGTTCTGTCTTATGTAACTTTCTCCTTCTCCTGTAACTTCATCCCTCTTAGCCCCAAATATTTTCCTAAGCACCTTATTCTCAAACACCCTTAACCTACGTTCCTCTCTCAAAGTGAGAGTCCAAGTTTAACAACCATAAAGAACAACCGGTGATATAACTGTTTTATAAATTCTAACTTTCAGATTTTTGGACAGCAGACTGGATGATAAAAGCTTCTCAACCGAATAATAACAGGCATTTCCCATATTTATTCTGTGTTTAATTTACTCCCGAGTATCATTTATATTTGTTACTGTTGCTCCCGGGTATTTGAATTTTCCCACCTATTCAGAAGATAAATTTTCAATTTTTATATTTCCATTTCGTACAATGTTCTCGTCACGAGACATAATCATATACTTTGTCTTTACGGGATTTACTTCCAAACCTACCTCTTTACTTGCTTCCAGTAAAATTCCCGTATTTTCCCTAATCGTTTGTGGATTTTCTCCTAACATATTCACGTCATCCGCATAGACAAGCAGCTGGTGTAACCCGTTCAATTCCAAACCCTGCCTGTTATCCTGGGCTTTCCTAATGGCATACTCTAGAGCAAAGTTAAAAAGTAAAGGTGGTAGTGCATCTCCTTGCTTTAGCCCACAGTGAATTGGAAACGCATCTGACAGAAACTGACCTATACGAACTCTGCTGTACGCCTCACTGAGACACATTTTAATTAATCGAACTAGATTCTTGCAAATGCCAAATTCAATAAGAGTATCATATAAAACTTCTCTCTTAACCGAGTCATATGTCTTTTTTTAAATCTATGAATAACTGATGCACTGTGCTCTTATACTCCCATTTTTTCTCCATTATTTGCCGAATACAAAATATCTGATCAATAGTTGATCTATTACGCCTAAAACCACACTGATGGCTACAGGGTTCTTATATAAAAAATCAATATTTATCTTTGTTCTGGCAATAAAGTACTATTATTATTATTATTATTATTATTATTATTATTATTATTATTATTATTATTATTATTATTATTATTATTATTATTATTATTATTATTATTAGCCACAACCTCAATCAGAGGTATATATGGCTTATACTGGAGGTTAAATATTTGTAATTAAATTTTACTATTCAATGGCTATGAAGTGAGTGTTGAACGCCCTAATTTTGTAAGGTTCCGTTTACACTCAGAAGACCCACAGATCAACACTTTCCTCCCCATTTGTCGCTTGTTGTCGCTGGATTGATGTAGTAGCAAATGACACGGATCGTGTTGTAAACGAACTGTGGTGTGTCGTGATCAAATTTGAAATTCAAATATCGACACGGCGGTATCTAATTACGCTGTTCATTAAAATTTAATTTCATGGTTGTTTTCTATGTCGATGTTTCACGTAATTAACAAACACCTGCTCTATGATTACATAGAAATTCCGGTACACTACCGCCTGCCGCAGAAGAAGAGTACCATCTCCTACTGACAAATTCTCGAAAAGGAATCAGGCTCCTAAATTATGGTGTGAGAATATTGCATGTAGGAGTTAAAACCCTTAAAGTCTTAATATCTCATTACGAATATAGGTTCATTGTCATATTTTCGGAGCACGTAGGACAGAGTGCTGCATTGGAGTTAAATCGCTCGTTTGAACTCGGTCGAATGTCGCACGCTCGAGTGAGATAAGATCGGTCGTGATACGCACGTAATAAATAGAAGCACAGTACAAGGTCATCTCACCGACATGTCTTATCTTGTATGGAAGGCGACAGATAAGATACACATATGTTTTGCTCACACGGTAAAAATAAGGCTTTATTTTCTGCGTTTATGACAAACGTTTAATGGAACAGTCAATGGAACGTACCAAAACAGGAACATGAAGTTATAAATAAAATAGTATGAAAAACTTCGATATACAGGTATTATTGCTAATTAATAATTATTCAATATTTGATTTACCACATATATGTGAAAGGTCCATACATAGTGTTCCGCCTATATACTGCGACAATGTAGAAACGTTTTACAAAATATTATTGATATAGCAGTAGATTAATAACAATATTAGTACAGAGATAACGTCACAAAATATAATAAAACGAATAATCATGCTGCACAACTGTTACAGACGCAAAGATTGATACACTAATTATTATTATTATTATTATTATTATTATTATTATTATTATTATTATTATTATTATTATTATTATTATTATTATTATTACTACTACTACTACTACTACTAGAAAACTTGATACGTTTCTTGCATTATCGTGATTGTGTTCTCCGTTTACAATAATTACATTTACATCCAATAACATTCATCAGATATGGAAAAACAAAATCACTCCTGTGTGGAGAGGAAAAAAAAAAACAAAAAAATATACCTACAACATTTATATTACATTTTAAAGCAAGTTTTATAGTTGTACTATGAAGAGGTTAGTTAAACACTGCAGAGTTTTGAAGTGATAAACATCTATGATGTTACTACACAGTTCATCACTGCAACAAGAACGAATGTCTAACGCTCGGCTTATACCGCCGGAGGATTTATCGCTCGCGACAATTTTACCCATCATGCATGTGCGCTACCTATCGGATTATACTATGAACTACTTGGCGCTCGAGCGAAAACGTCCGATGCAGACCTCTGACATAGGACATCTACGCTACATATAGTAGGCCTATATAGAGCCATAGGTCTTTGTATTGCTGTGATGTAGTCCATTCCTAAAACACATTTTGATTCATTCATTGATTCACTGATTGATTGATTAATTCGTTGATTCATTCATAGATTCATTCATCCAGTCCAGGTATTACAGTTGGGTATCTTCAAGGGCAACAACATGCTTCGTGAAAGTACAAGAATTTGAACTACAGAGTACTTTTCTTTTTGTTAATATTCTATCTTCATCATCATCATCATCATCATCATCATCATCATCCTGTCAAGTACTAATCCCAAAAGAACTGTTACGGCCTGAAAAAGCGATTTTCTTGCCATCTTTTCATAGGTCGACCAAGTGACCGTTTCCCATTTGGACGATACTTCATTATTGCCTTAGGGATCCTGGATGAAACCATTCTTGAGACGTGTTCCTTCCAGTTTAACTGATATCTGGAGATACAGTCCAGTACTGATGACACATTAAGTTCTTGAAGGATATCTTCATTTTTCTTTCGATCCCATTTAGTGTAGCCAGCTGTTTGGCGCATGAATCTCATCTCGCAAGCTGTTAGTCTGCTTCCATCTTTTGTCCTCATAGTCCACGCTTCATTCCCATAACATAGGACTGGTCGAGCTATTATTTGATAAAGACGAGTACGAGTTGATTTTTGTACTAATGAAGGTTTTAAAAATCTATTAATAATGCCCATTGATTTGTTGAATTTTTAAAATTTCTCTGATAAATCCAAATTTTCAACAAAAGAAAGTTTATATCCTAAATAATTAAACTCATTAACTCTTTCCAAAATTGTGTTATTTAAACAAATTTTGCTTGGTATTGGATATTTAAGCAAAAGGCCATTATTTTTGTTTTGTTAATGGCTATTTCCATTGAATATTTTACTCTATCTTCTTAAAAATGATTTATTAATTAAATATAATAATGCAGCTCTTTAGAGTAATTAAAAGGCATTATATATTAACAACTACTGTATTAGAGGTATACATTTTGAGTTTAAAATGTAAATATTACACTAGAATATAGGCCTATGTACTTATTTGCTCTTCTCTTTAGTAAGTAATTGTAATTTATTTTATTCTTAAATTTCTTTACGCTTCAGATTTCATATTCTGCATTACACTTATTTCCTTTATTGCTATCAGTGTCAATTTGTTCATTTATGTATTAGTTACTAGCCGTAACTAATTTGGTGCAATGACAATTCCTTTAACATGTTTCTTAATTGTTATTACATGCAGCCATAATTTAATGAAGATTGACATATCATTTAGTTTTAATGTGTATACTTTATATTACTTGCTATATGTTTCAGAAGTTACTGTAATAACATTGTAGAATTATGTCCATCTGGAGAAACTACACTTTCCAATGGTGAAATAATAATTAAACATTTAATTAGCTTCCGATG
The DNA here is from genome assembly GCF_040183065.1 of Periplaneta americana. Lineage (NCBI taxonomy): Eukaryota > Metazoa > Arthropoda > Insecta > Blattodea > Blattidae > Periplaneta > Periplaneta americana. The sequence goes on along the minus strand of NC_091118.1, from coordinate 206,305,582 downwards.
TTACTTCATACAAACACAGAAACATTCTCTGTAGACTATGTTTAATAGCTTTCGATTGTTGTTGTCCAAGGCCCCTTATAGACGAAGTCATTTGTTTTTATTTCAGTACAACGCCTTAGGTGGTCATTATCGCGTGAAAGGTAATAAACATCCAGACAGACAGACAGACATACAAACAAAAATTTCAAAAAGGCGATTTTCGGTTTCAGGATGGTTAATTATACATGTTAACACCAATTATTTTTGGATAATCGAAAATTACCAGAAAAATTTTGGCTACAGATTTATTATTACTATAGATGAAGATAAGTGTATTAAGGTGTACAACTAATAATTGTAGACCTATATCAAGCAAACACATTTTTAAATAAGACAAAGTAAATTTCCTTCAATTGTTACTCCGTTTGTGTACTCAGAAAATGTCGATTTCATGTATGATGAAGTGCGCCTGGTGTTTTGTCTATCTGCAAAACATAAGGAGTAACCGGTTGAAAATCGAATATTCGGTCGGTTGCCTGACCTTGACAGATGTTCTCTAACGGTAGAATCTAAACCGGTTTTAAGCGCTATTTCACAGCTTTTCTGCTCGGAATTACAACTCGATAATGTTATATCGCACGTTGAAGGAAAGTGTGTCTATTAACATGCCACGCATTGATGGATCACAAGGCAAAAATTAAAGGAAAAAAAAAAACATTCATTTTTGTTATGCATTAGAAATCAATTCCTTTAGAGAACGAATTGAAGACCATAAATATAGAAATAAAATATTGTTGTAATGATGTGCCTATAGAACAGTATTAGTATCCATATCTTACTTTCTTATCCTCGGTTATATTACTTTTTTTTTTTTTGCTTGAAACTTTAATTTCGAACAGTCCTATTTTAACATGTATAGCATGGTGGTTGAGTTTCTGCAACGTATATTAGGTTTTGTTCCTTCTTATTTACAACATCTATCATGGAATTTTATTAGCGTACGAATAGGATAGCATAAATACAGAAATATTATAATAATGACTTATGTATTCGTGCAACAGATGTATGAGCTGTAAACACACATACACACATGTCCTGCGGTTGCTGGGAAATATGAAAATATTACAGGGAATACGCTTGAGAATTGAGGGCAGCACTGTTGCCTCCAGGAACGTTAAGAGAGAGGGGAAAACACGCTGAGAGGCATAGCGTTGCTATTTTGTCTTACTATTGCTAAACACATATCAAAGCAGAAGTATTACATAATTTAACGTATGATTTTAGGCTTAGTTTATATTACTTGGTAGAGAAAGTAACGGAAAATGTTTACAATTACAGCTACATATTGCACTTTATAACTTTATTTCTTTAAGTAACATCATTCTTTTTTTTTTTTTTTTTTTAGATTTTCGATATGAAATTTCCCATAAAATTGCTAAACACAATGACATTTTACAAACAACAATAATGAAGAGCGAAATTGTAAAAAGCACTAAAATGAAATATGAGAGTAAAAATGTGTTCAGTTGTCAAGTTTATATTACTTGGTAGAGAAAGTAACGGAAAATGTTTACATTATAGTTACATATTGCATTTATAATTTTATTTCTTTAAGTAACAACATTATTTTTTATATTTCGATATGAAATTTCCCATAAAATTGCTAAACAATGAAACAATGACATTTCACAAACGACAATAATGAAGAGCGAAATTGTAAAAAGCACTAAAATGAAATATGAGAATAAAAATGTGTTCAGTTATCAAGTTTATATTACTTGGTGAGAAAGTAACGGAAAGTGTTTACAATTATAGCTACATATTGCACTTCATAATTTTATTTCTTTAAGTAACATCATTCTTTTTTTTTAGATTTTCGATATGAAATTTCCCATAAAATTGCTAAACAATGAAACAATGACATTTCACAAACGACAATAATGAAGAGATAAATTGTAAAAAGCATTAAAATGAAATATGAGAATAAAAATGTGTTCAGTTGTCAAGTTTATATCACTTGGTAGAGAAAGTAACGGGAAATGTTTACAATTATAGCCACATTTTATAATTTTATTTCTTTAAGTAATAACATTCTTTTTTTTTTAGATTTCGATATGAAATTTCCCATAAAATTGTTAAACAACAAAACAATAACATTTTACAAACGACAATAATGAAGCGCGAAATTGTAAAAAGCATTAAAATAAAATATGAGAATAAAAAATGTGTTCAGTTGTCTGGAATGGAGTTGCAGAAAATTTTCAGAGTGCGGTAATCGTATTTCAATAGATGGGAAAAATAGAAGGATTCCGGTATAGAGGGTGAACCATAAGAAATCGTTTTTGCTTCCTTTTCCAGAAAAAAAAAGTTTTATGTGAAGAATTTCATAGCGTGTTTTGGGAAAGACATTGACTTAATTCTAAAAAAAAAAAAAAATGGTTTATTTAACGACACTTGCAACTGCAGAGGTTATATCAGCGTCGCCGGTGTGCCGGAATTTTTGTCCCACTGAAGTTCTTTTACATGCCAGTAAATCTACTGACATGAGCCTGTCGCATTTAAGCACACTTAAATGCCATCGACCTCGGCCGGGATCGAACCCGCAACCTCGAGCATAGAAGACCAGCGCTATACCAACTGCTCTACCGAGGGCGACTTAATTCTCAGAGCTGTGTATTATGATAAAAAAATTGATAGAATTTTAATTTTGTCTTTAAAATGTGCAGAAACTTTATCCATATAAATGCAACTTTTCGTTCTGGAAAGGAATTTTAAAGTGTTACATTTGTTCGGCCCAATTTTTCTGCACACTTAAAGGAAAAAACTAAAATTCTTACAATAATTTATTACCAGAATACTCTGCTCTCTGAAACTGAATGAGCATATTGGAACTTTAAGTCAATGGCTTTCCAAAAACACGCTATGAAATATTCCACATAAAACAATTTTTATCTCGAAAAGAAAGAAGAAATGAGAAAAATTGTATTAAATATTTTCGTTTCAAATATCTCAAAGATTAACCCCCTGAATTTAATGACATTACTTACGGGTCACTCTATATATTAACGTAAACACGCTTTCGTCCGTACCATAATTTAAGGACATAATTTGTTATCAATCACAGCAATGATATTATCCCCACATAGAAAGTACATTAGACTTGTACGCATTGAGGGCAAACATGTCGGTTGCTATAGCAACCATCGTGATCCATCGTTTGCTATCCGTTCCTTATACGTCCGGTTCCAATTTTATTGCGCTACAAACACCTCGATTTTTTTAATTTCTTGTTTCACTCAAATTCACTCGCGAATTATACAATTTAACTTACCGACTGCTGAACGTTGCTCGATTCATTTTGTAGCCTAGTTTATTACGAATTGTTTGACGCAACTCCGAACGTTCTATCGTGTCTCATTCTCCAGTTACACTGCCTCGGCTACCGCGAGATTCGCTCTCTAATTCCTGCCTAAACTTTCCCATACCGCGAATTCCTAGATGACGTCACTTATTCCAACTCAAGGTCACGCTTGATACAATTATTCTTCGTCTATCGATTGTCGTTTATTTCATTTGAATATGTCGTGTAGTTTGGAAAGTATAGGCGCGACAATACTGGCCTGAAAATGTGACCTTGATATGCTTAATAATTTCGTTAATATTATTTAATTAAGCAATGGATAGATAAATTACAGACGAACTTTATGATTAACGGGGTTCATTTTACGACTGTACCATTTGTACATGACCAGATCAGAAAATGAGCAGCAAAAAGCAGTTTTCAAAACTAAATTTAGTTAGTTACTTACAAATAGTTTTTAGAGAACCCGGAGGTTCATTGCTGCCCTCACATAAGCCCGCCATCGGTCCCTATCCTGTGCAATATTAATCCAGTCTCTATCATCATATCCCACCTCCCTCAAATACATTATAATATTACTGTTCTCCAACCAGGAGAAAAACCGTAAAAGGAATGTGCTTACTATTGCGTCATCTATTGGAGCGAAGTAGATAGATAATATTAGAGTTATAACGTCAGTTTAAAAATCATACGCTCTCCTCCATATGTTATTTCCTGTATGAAGAGATTAAAAGACCAGGAGATTAACTGTAATCTAATTTTGTAACTAGGGTAGTATAAAATTTGTTATGGTTTGTGCTTTGAGAGAAAGCCAATAGAGATATGAGTACCAACGTGTGTGACCTTATGGCATCAACATTCATTCATAGCATCACCCCGCTTCCCTTCATTCCCTGGAGACTTTCTCGTGGGTGGAGTACAGTATCCTTCCACATATGTCTCGGCCTCCCCAAAAGGTCTTTTTCCCTCCGGCTTCAAAACTAACACACTATATGCATTTCTGGATTCGCTTATACATGCTATAATATGTCCTGCCCATCTCAAATGTCTGGATTTAATGCTCCTAATTATGTCAGGTGAAGAATACAATGCGTGCAGTTCTGTGTTGTGTAACTTTCTCCGTTCTCCTGTAACTTCATCCCTCTTAGCCCCAAATATTTTTCTAAGAACCTTATTCTCAAACTCCTTAATCTCTGTTCCTCTCTCACAGTGAGAGTTCAAGTTCCACAATCATACAGAATAACCGGTAATTCATTGTTTAACTTAACCAAAGGTCCAAACATTTAACGACAAAGATATCAACAGAAAAAAAAATAAAGATTTCCTTACTTAGCCTACTAACAAATGGCTTTTAGAGAACCCGAAGGTTCATTACCGCCCACACATAAGCCCGCCATCGGTCCCTATCCTGAGCAAGATTAATCTAGTTTCTACCATCATATCCCACCTCCCTCAAATCCATTTTAATATTATCCTCTATATAGGCTACGTCTCGGCCTCCCCAAAGGTCTTTTTCCCTCCGTCCTCCCAACTAATAATCTACAATATAAATTTATGGATTCACGCATAGCTACGTGCTACATCCCCCACCAATCTCAAACGTCTGGATTTATTGTTCCTAATTATGTCAGATGAAGAATACAATGCGTGCAGTTCTGCTTTGTGTAACTTGCTCCGTTCTTCTGTAACTTCATCCCTCTTAGCCCCAAATATTTTCCTAAGCACCTTATTCTCAAACACCCTTAATCTCGTTTCTGTCTCAAAGTGAGAGTCCAAGTTTCATAACCATACAGATCAACCGGTAATATATTTTTGAAGATAACGGAAAGTCCAAACATTTAACTATAAAGATATCAACAGAAAGGAAGTTATTTTCATTAGTAAAAATCCAATAACAGATAAAATAATAACAGCGAATGATATAACAAATATTAAAGAAGATATGAAGATCAATAGGTTCGGTAATTTTGTGCTACGTTAAGGCGAATACTTCTACAAAAAAAAAAAAAAGCGTTAAGAAACGAAACTATATAAAGTCATGCCATTGTACTCGTTATATTTGGATAATAAAATTGAATACTCAAATAAAGTGGAATAAAACGAATAGAAACTTCCGAAATATGGATCCTAAGTGCGGTAACTGCGTATATTCTCCAAGACAAAAAGCACTATTATAAATATGATCTATTACATGTAATAAAATGGTTGAAAATCACAGCAATAAACTAAGAAAGCATGTTACAATGAAGAATGGAAAATAACAGACTAAGAAAAGCAATGCAAAAGATGTACTCCTTACGGATAGAGAAGTATAGGATGCCCAAAGATGGTAAGGAATGACCGATAATATTTAAACAATTCTTCGTAGTGTGCGAGAAGTGGACGTACCCCTTTCATTTTTGTCACTATAATGAATACGATTGAACGCTTGATAAAAACACTTACCCGATTGTTGAAGAGTCCAAAACGTCTGTATTACTGCAGCACAGCTGAATCCTGCGCCATGCTCTGGTAGATGTTTTGTAGAGATAATCCGGAATCAGGGCATCTTCCACAGCTGCGATACCGGTTATTACTCCCACTGAACGGTTACCTAGGTTACCAACACGCCAATACAAGTCTTCACAAAATAAAGGGGGGTACGCCCACTTCTTGACCACACTGTAGATATATGTATGGTTTTTGATTTCATACAGTTTTAAATATACTGCAATTTTGTGATGAAGTTTTCGTGCAACTAAATATTTGTTGTTTTTTTTTTATATCGTGACAGTTTCATCTAATAACATTTAAGAATATATAGAGGTAAAATTTTGAATTTACTTAACCGTTTGAGATAGATGTTTGAAAATGTGGACAGATATACTGAATATAAATAGACTTTCTTCAAAACGTTATCTAATTTGGTCTAATAGTAAATGAATTATTAACATTTTTGTTAATTTAATTTGTAAATTTTAAATTTAACTTCTCCTACAAATTCGAAACTTTTTGTCTGAAATTTTCTCCAAATACTTTTGAAGCTCCATAAAACGTAAATTGCTATTTAATTTTTTACATTATTATTCAAGAGCTAAGAAAAAAACATTTTATGTAGCCAAATATAAAAATAGGAAAAATTTGTGATGCCTAGCAAAAAATAAAAAAAAATTAAGTCCATGGCGCTACAGCCCTTTGCAGGGCCAAGACCGACCAGACGGCAGCTGGCCTCACGCCCACATGCCGAAGCAGAGGTGGACGATCATCCAACCAGAATGGAGGTATCGTGTGGTTAGCACGATGATCCCCCCAGCCGTTACAGCTGGTTTGTGAAACCGGATTTTCGCTACCTATCTTAGCTCCCCAAGTGCATCACGATGCTGGGTGGGCACCGGTCCCATACAGTGGCCGAAATTTCACGAGAAAATTTCTTCCTCCATGAGGACTCGAGTGCATTCCGTAACGCGAGTCCTAGGCAGGATGCCTTACATCGCGACGCCACGGCGCGGGACAATTTGGTCCAATAGTAAATTAATTATTAACATTTTTGTTAATTTAAATTGTAAATTTTAAATTGAACTTCTCCTAAAAATTCGAAACTTTTTCTCTGAAATTCTCTCCAAATACTTTTGAAGCTCCATAAAACGTAAATTGCTATTTAATTTTTTGCATTATTATTCAAGAGCTAAGAAAAAATTATTTTATGTAGCCAAATATAAAAACAGGAAAAAATTGTGATGTCTAGCAGAAAAGTATATTTCCCCCCCCCCCCCAAATCTTGAGGTTTAAGGAAAATCCTTATACAAAGTTTTGCTGAGCACATCTTTAACAATACCTAAAATATGATGCACGTAGTACAAAATTTAGAGAAGGGGTAGCATTTTTAGTAAATTAATAGTTATGTAACAGAAATGTAAATGTAGATGTCTAAATATTTACGGTCTTACTAATAAACAGTGTATAGTTTTTATACGAGACTTATGCAGAGTTGAGATAGAAAACGTTACTAATAAACCATCCATAAGTGATGGATGTATAAACAGTCTGTAACTATATAATGGGAATTGCTTTGCAGTAGTTATATACATGAAACCCCTTGTTTAAGCGTTATATATAGAAAAAAATGGCCGCCCCTCTAACAGCTGTTCGTATCGACTGTCATTTTATGATGATGGATGCCTTGTAACCACAGAAGAACAAAACAAAGAGCACAGAATAATTAGAATATTATTGCTGTAGCTTGTACTCTTTGACCAAAATATAGTGTGGTAATCGATCAGAGCCAGTTGTACTATCGATACATAACACGGCACACTAGAGCGCTCTACCGGATGCAATAGAGAACCTCAGATATTTTATTACCTTTCGTAATGAAGTAACGACGAAACTATGACGTAGCTGTGTAACAGTTATACTGTTATACACGACGTATGTAGTGATTATTAGTAAGGAATTTACACACGACTTATAAACGAGGTACTCATTGTATAAGTATAAGACAGTTAAACGTCTGCATATAGAGTTTTTATTAGTAAGACCGTTTGACATCTACCTAAAGCGTGCAACTTTTTCATTAAATGTCGGCCATAACAGCTGACTGAAGGGGCATAACTGCATGAAAATATGAAGAGGTTCTATGGACGACACAAAATTTTTTAATGTTAAAGACGGAAAATCGATTTTTTTTAACAACATTGACAAAATTTCACCTCAGTGTATCATTAAAACTTTGTTTTCTCTTTCTTGGTTTTCTCTCCACAGTTGTCTGATCCAAATTTTATCTAGTTCATTTTCAAAGCGCTAGGCTAAATTACTTTACAGTCATTCATTACCATATATCTATAACAAACCTCAATAACTACTGCTACTAATTAACAGATAGAAGTCATGTGCGGGTTTACCTCCCACTAGACAACATGAATCTCACTTGCTATGACTACCTTCGAGCCCACCACCAAATTTGTAGTGGCCCTCAGAAGGGTCGGTTACTGTCTTCAGCATATAAGAAATAGTAACAAAACTAAAATTAAAGTCTAAAGTCTACTGGAGCTCACGTTCCGGTGTAGTGCAGCCGCTACCACTCAGGTGGTAGCTGCTATCCCGCCAGCCTCCCAGTTGACACCGTTAGGTGGACAGACTGACAGAACTCCGGTGGGTAGGCACACCGTCTGATCCGTATTCTTCACGCCGGGTCTCCTTGCCACGACAGGATTCGATGAACAATCCCTCGGAGATGAAGGCTCGGTTGTCACAGGGAAACAGCTACAGCGCCGGAGATTCGAACCACGTACAGAAGGCTGCTGAAGTTTGTGCCGCTAGCTGCTACAGGTAGATTCCGCCTTCAAACTGCAAGACGAACGCTGGAGCTAGATGATCTCTTCCCTGACGCCAAAGACCCTTCTCCTTCCGCTGCTCCCGTCTTGGGCCAAAAATCGTGTCGTCACACTTGCTGTTGAAATAATGAACCAAAATTAATAGAATTGCAGCCATAGTGAATGAATTTAATTACAAAGAGTATTTAATCTCATGCCTCCATGTTAATTTTAAAGACTAGTGAACTCATTTAGTCACGTACCAAGCTGCGAAGTCGTTAGCCCAGATTTACAGTACTTTCCGCTGTGCTTTCATTAACCAACGATTTGCTATGCTATAATATTTAATACATTACTGTTGCCATAGCAACCTCTTTTATCAAACTATGCATCATTACTAATCTGATTTTATTTCTATATCAATTGTTTTATAATGTTGTCGTACAAAAAATGAGGTATGAAACACATTTATAATCTCTTCGGAATATGTATGATAAGAACTTCCTTGTGTTAAATTTTAACGTACCTTGTTAACATGTTTCGACCTATTTTCGGTCATCTTCGGAACTGGTCGTTGTTAGTCTTGGCGCCTCTTGTTTCCTGTGTGAGTGCGTTCGTAGTGTAGAGTCAAAAAGTGTATGTGTTTTGAAGTTGAGTTGTGTGTTGAGAATATCGTTGGGGTGTGTTTTCGTGTGTCTGTATATTTCATATTGTTCTAGTGTGTTGAGTTTCTGGCTTTTTGGTTGGATGTGTAGTATTTCCATGTCTGTGTTGATGTCGCTGTAGGTGTGGTTGGCATTTGTGATGTGTTCTGCATATGTGGAGGTGTTTTATAATTTTGTTATGGCTGTGATATGTTCTTTGTAACGTGTTTGAAATGATCTGCCTGTCTGTCCTATGTAGAAGTTGTTGCAGGTGTTACATTTGAGTTTGTATATGCCTGTGTGGTTGTATTTGTTTGTTTGTGTGTTGAGATGTTTTTGTAGAGTGTTATTTGTTCTGTATGCGATGTTGTAGTTTAATTTCTTATAATGTTATAATGTTATACAATAATTGCTCTCGTCAAAATTAGGAAACTCCCTAAAAATTGACTCGTGCCATAAAATATAACATTATGAAATTGTTTCACAATTTACATTATGTAAATTTACATTTGTTCACTTCTTTTTCAATTTTACTTGATTTGATGTCATTTTTCTGTTACTTTATCCACAATTTAAACATTATGTTGGATATGTGATTAACTCGTTAAAATTATTAGTAAGGTCTAGTCAAGCTGGATGTAGGCAATTTCAATAATTGGGCAACGAGATGTTTGTCTGTGATATGCGAAATTCTCTTTGATTTTACAACTTCCATTTCGGAAAAAAAAAGTTTATATATATTATCTAGAACAAAAATAACGTGATATTGATGGTAAATAACCTAATTATAGGACATTCTAACTTTCCAAGTATTTAGGATATATCTACTCCTGCCAAGTCTTTATACTGACTTCTCAAGTAAGTGCAATTTTATACATCTCCAACTTCTGCTTGTAGATATGGTTTCACCTTCATTTTATCCACACTAAACGGATTTGAATACAATTGAAAATCAATCTCCATGCTTTTAAAATCACTAAATCGTTTGTTATTAAAATCTACTTTCAATCCATTCAGGAAGTCGCAAGAGTTACTACACACAAGGAAAACAATAGAAACTTTTTTTCTGATAAACTTGCTTCCATGCAAATAACAGACGTTCGAAATAGTTTGTATGACGTATTAACGTTTTCGTTATTTCATGTAAACGGTGATTTAAGTATCAAGGTGTTCTGACATACCTGCAAGAAACACCAAATCTGTTACCCAATATGGTCCAGTAATTCAGGAACTTTTGTACCCTGAAACAAAAGAATAATAATTGCATAAATATCATAAATTTTCAAGATAAATGCAGTAATGAATTCCGTCATGTGATAATCATAAATCTCCTTTTCTGAAATCAACCAACAGTTTGCGCATGTCAAACCACAAGTCTCTCCACAAGTAATTCTGTCATGTTTACATGAATGAACAAGTGAAGGCTAAGGGGAGGGAGATCATACTTTACCCTTCCAACCTGCTCGTGTGTTGAGGGGGTTGACTCACGAGTCAAGAAATGTGGACCACTTCTTTAATCCAACTAACACTCTATATGCATTTCTGGATTCGCCCATACGTGCTACATGCCCTGCCCATCTCAAACGTCTGGATTTAATGTTTCTAGTTATGTCAGGTGTAGAATACAATGCGTGCAGTTCTGTGTTGTGTAACTTTCTCCATTCTCCTGTAACTTCATCCCTCTTAGCCCCAAATATTTTCCTAAGAACCTTATTCTCAAACACCCTTAACCTATGTTCCTCTCTCAAAGTGAGAGTCCAAGTTTCACAACCATAGAGAACAATCGGTAATATAACTGTTTTGTAAATTCTAACTTTCAAATTTTTTGATAGCAGACTGGATGATAAAAGTTTCTCAACCGAATAATAACAGGCATTTCCCATATTTATTCTGTGTTTAATTTCCTCCCGAGTATAATTTATATTTGTTACTGTTGCTCCAAGATAGTTGAACTTCTCCACCTCTTCAAAAGATAAATTTCCAATTCTTATATTTCCATTTCGTACAATATTCTCGTCACGAGACATAATCATATACTTTGTCTTTTCGGGATTTACTTCCAAACCTATCTCTTTACTTACTTCCAGTAAAATTCCCGTGTTTTCCCTAATCGTTTGTGGATTTTCTCCTAACATAGCCATAATTATTATAATTGTATATTAGCCTTTTGTTATTTTATTAGCCTATAACTTTTCAAGTTGTATATATCAATTTATCTATGTGGCAGCCTCCTAAAGAGCGAAGTTTTGTAGATTAAATTAAATTATACAACTTTTTTTGTCAAATATGACTTAATGCTAAGATACTGTAAAACATGCATCCATACGACCAATAAAAACTGTGTCATCATGTTAAAAAAAAGTTAGAAACGTGTTTAAGGGGTTAGGTACAGCTTACAGCAGTAAAATTTTGGAAATATTCAACAATTTTTCCCTCCATTACTGTATCTTGTACAAGAATGATAATTACGTGTAAAACAGTGTCTTTCTGCTATATGAAAAAAAAAAATATTTTTACAATATAAAAAAAATTATTTACATTATTTTTTTATTTTTTTATTTATTTTTTTTTTTTTCCAAAATTCAGTTCACCTTTGCAGTGATGAAGCGTTTCCCACATAACTCAAAAACTATCCAACATTCTGTGATGACATTTTTGTGTGCATTTATGCATTTCATAAATATAATATGATGCAAGATCACTTCTCTACCTTTGATAGATTGTCTGATAAAAATAAATTCATTTTAAAAAATGGTCAAATATCAGTATTTTCTCCTAACACAAAATAAAAATTTTTATTATTTATTAAGGAATTTAGTTGAAAGAGCACGATATTGTAAACATGAGTATCAGCAATAAAATAAAAGAGAGAGAACATGAAAAAGTTAACAAGTTTATGAGTTATGAGGGAAACGCTTCATCACTGTACAGTGAATTGCCAACATTTTGAATTTTGAAAAAAAAATATAGAAATAATTTTTTTTAATCGTAAAAATATTATTTTTTTCATATAGCAGAAGGACAGTGTTTTACACATAACAATTTTCATTATTGTACAAGATACAGTAATGGAGGAAAAAAAAGTTGAATATTTCCAAAAATTTTACTGCTGTAAGCTGTACCTAACCCCTTAATTTAACACAAGTTTGTAAAAATAGATCAGGACAAAACTATGACATATCATAGATATCCGAGCATATACGATAATGATGATGATTTTTTTTTATTTAGTAGGTTATTTTATGACGCTTTATCAACATCTTAGGATATTTAGCGTCTGAATGAGATGAAGGTGATAATGCCGGTGAAATGAGTCCGGGATCCAGCACCGAAAGTTACGCAGTATTTACTCATATTGGGTTGAGGGAAACCCCCGGAAAAAACCTCAACCAGGTAACTTGCCCCGACCTGGTTTCGCGGCCAGACGTGCTAACAGTTACTCGACAGGTGTGGACATGATGATGATGATTTTGATGATGATGATGATTATGATGATGATGGGCTCCAAGAAGAACATTTCTATTTTTGTATTACTTTCCGAGTTAGCTACAACCTTTCCTTTTACGTCGGGCCAGAATTCTTTCTCCTGGACATCTCAGTCAGCCACATGCTTTGCAAACCCAGCTTCTCGGTGCTGTATGAATACATTAGGACGGTCAGGGTAACTCTGCAAAGAGGGCGTGACAGCTGTGGGGGCGTTTGTGTTCAGGCGTGCAATTTGCTTCTTTTGATGAAATATTAAATAGGAACGGATTTCTTGCACAATTAAACCACATGCGCTGTTAAGGCCTGGATTCCGAAACATAAACTGTGCTGAAACCTACAGCCAGCACTGCAATAACGCCTTGCTTAACTGATCCCAGCTAAGCGTTTAGTTAACTCCCTTAATAACAGCAATCTTTCAGTTGTTACCCTTAACAACACGCTAATCCCTTATTCATCTATCGTAAAAAATCTTGGCTTCTTTTTTGATAATAATCTAAGTTGGAATTTTCAAGTTAAAGAAACGATAAAAAAAAATCTGTTCCTCCATTCACTGTTTGAGTCGCTTGAGAAACTTCTTGCCCCAGCAACTAAAACTTACCCTAGTACAAACCCTAGTAATGCCGCACTTCGATTATTGTGACGTTTTGTTAAGTGACCTAAGTTCTGAATTGTCAGTCAAGTTACAGCGAGCTCAGAATATGTGCGTCAGATACGTGTGCAACATCCGACGATATGACCACATATCACCGTCCTTCGCAAGTCTCTCGTGGCTCCGACTTAAAGAACGTAGAACTTTACACTCTTTGTCTTTACTCTTTCGAATTCTGCACACCTCAACACTAAATTACCTTTCGTCTCGTTTCTCTTATCTATACACTAACCACGACGTAAATACCAGATCACTTATCTGTGGCACGCTAAGTATACCTCTTCATAGAACATCTTGTTATTCATCATCTTTTACAGTATCCACCTCGCGTCAATGAAATTCCTTGTCACAAAGTATTAGGGGCTGCAAGACAATAAACACCTTTAAGAACAACTTAAAAGATAACCTTATTAGCATTTCACTCCAATCATACTGATTTAAACTATCACTGACTACATTGTTACTTCTTTCTTTAGACATCATCCTGATTGTGCTGTATTTTAATTGTCTCGTAATAATCTCTTTCTATTATCTAATATTATTTGAAATATATTAACATTCTATGTATTTTAGCTTAATTCTGCTACACAGTGTATTTCAGTGTTTAATTAATAGTTCATAGTATTTTGTTGTTTAATTCGTAAATAACTCTTGTATACATGTAACTCTCATCTAAATCAAATTGTTGAATTCTTTGTAAGTTCATGCATATGTATATACACTTTTTGCTGGTTGAGTGGAAGAGAAGGCCTTACGGCCTTAACTCTGCCAGCTAAAATAAATCATTATTATTATTATTATTATTATTATTATTATTATTATTATTATTATTATTATTATTATTATTATTATTATTATTATTATTATAAAAGCGAATGGAATAGTAAGTTATTCTCTGAAATAATCTTTCACAAAATAACACATTTCGGATGAATATAGAATTACATTTAATAATACCAAATGACATCAGTACATAGAATTTCATCTTTGACCAATGACACACCTTATTTCTCAGTAGCGATCTCCCGACCACGAGCATTTGCTCATAGGGGATAAATTCTTTAATCTTGCAGTGTAGGCTTTCATGGCCGGAGTCTATAGATCTAGATTCATTTTCCGGGCTGAGAGGCCGTGGTCTATTGGTTGGTTTTATACCAGACGTTTCGTCTGCAACTGCGGCAGACATCTTCAGTGGAGTGGTATCCGAGGTCGCAAGACTCTTCTCGGCGTACCTGAGGCAACTGACCTCGGATACCACTCCACTGAAGATGTCTGCCGCAGTTGCAGACGAAACGTCTGGTATAAAACCAACCAATAGACCACGGCCTCTCAGCCCGGAAAGTGAATCTACATCTATAAATTCTTTAATTTACATTTCTGTATTGTTTGAATATTTGACATTTTCATCCTTGTTTCATGTATATAATAGTTTTTAATGTATTTTGTTTATATTATATTTAATATGTATTTTTGTAGTTTCCTGATTGTATGTATGTATGTATGTATGTATGTATGTATGTATGTATGTATGTATGTATTTATTTATTTACACTGCAAATGGGTATATACCCGGTGGCAGTGGTAACTAATTACACTCAATAATAACAGTAATACACAGAATTAATAAAAAGTACAATTAATAATAAATTAATAACACTAATAATAATAATAATAATAATAATAATAATAAGGAGCATCCTAAATTAAATGAAGCACGATCACTTAAAATAATATTTAAAGTAAATTTAATTTGTATCTTAACCCTAAGTTCGAACTGAAACACGCTAGAATGATATGTTCATACGTGCACAAGTACCTTTCAGCACTACACTCATTTCGCTGACAACTCATTCACTGCACTGGAACTACGACACATTTCACTTATTCTATCCTGATTTCACTAACACTTCAAAATATTTCACTGTTCAAATACTTTGCACTAACACTATAAACTATAAAGCTTCACTGAAAGAACGCACTTCACTTACACAACACACTTCACACTTCACTGACAACACACTTCTTGCTTATTTATTTATTAACTTATTTATTTATTTACTTATTTATTTATTTACTTATTTATTTATTTGCTTATTTACTTACTCATTCATTTACTTATTTATTTATTTATTTATTTATTTATTTATTTATTTATTTATTTATTTATTTATTTATTTATTTATTTATTTATTTATTTATTTATTTATTTATTTATTTATTTATTTATTTATTTATTTATTTATTTATTTATTTACTTTCTGATTTATTTATTTATATTTATTTATTTATTTATGTTGCTAATAATTGTAACATAAAACATAATATAAACAGAAAAACTTTAGCTCGCCCCTGAAAGAGTAGAACTCGTGCTCAGGGGCGGATTCCTGAATTGAAATTAAGAAGTATGTAATACAATTTGGCTTATGTCTACTACGTAATAAGAACGGGACTTTTGAACCACCCTGTATTTTAAAAAAATATGACGATTATTTTACACTTTTACATTTTCTTGAGGTCTAAAGTCAATACTACATAAATTTTTAAATATTCCAAATGCTTAACATATATAATTATATATATATAATTTTGATGGGGGTAATTACGTGTTCCTTTGATCTTAATGTCATTGAACACCCACCACCCTGTATAATCATGATAGCTTTGATATCGTTGCGGTAGCCTACTCCCTGCTGTATCTTCTCGCATGCCTTCTGTAACCACAATAAATGTGACGCAAGCAGAAGGTGTCGGAATGATGTTAAGGTAAACGGAAGCACACGAATAAAGTCTATTCGAGTTTGTCTATGTCCGCAGTAAATTTCAGTTAGGCTGCCCGGGGTTTAAACTGGGATTTGCAGTGTGGAAAACCGACGTGCCAACCAAGTTAGGACCGTGTACATAAAAACCCTTCCTGTCTATATAGCAGCATGTGTTGTGTAGTTTACATTTGCAATATGTAGTTAACACTTGAAGTGAAGGCGTTAAGTTGGTACTCACTTGTTAAGCAATTAGGCAACGCTCTACACCAGAGCCCGAATTATGTATGCAGAAAACTTTCAAGTCACATCTGGATGTTTGAGCGAGATAAGAACGCTAGTAAGTGACGAACTACGGAAGTGAACACATCTTCATCTCAACATGTCTGGTAGGTGGCGACCTTAAATTTCTAGTCAGGATTGCATATATATCGCGTGTTTTTCTGGGTATAGGATATAAGAATTTAACGTTACCATAAGAAACCTATGTATAAAAACAATGAAGAAATAACCTAATCAGTGGGCCATGAAATTAGCAGGCTTTGATAATTTGTAAAACAAAAGAATATCATTTACGGTTGCTAAGTCAAAGCGTGATGTTTCAAGCAATAGTCATGGATTGACATCTGTACAAATTAGTTGAAATTTAAAATCTAGTTGGGGGAAAAAAAAATCTATAGGTGGAACATTTTAGATAGAAAGTTCACCACATTTTAGCAGGTGGAAATTTTTCTCAAGGAGTACATTAAACAGTATTTATAGGAAGAAAAATGTTGCTAATAAATTCAAAATGGCAGACATTCAATCGTCAGTATAAAAATGTTTTTCTTTTCCATCTAACTGAATGCAATATTCTGAATGTGTGCCCGTTTTAAGATCTTACAAAGCACGAAGTGTGTCAGATTCATTGTGTTTTGTAGAAATAGATCTAATATTAAATGGTCGTCATTAAATTTAATTAAAATTTGAAGTACAGTAAGTTTTCTAGTTATATACCTTCTGTGATTATAATTGAGAATTTCTAGAATCGAAATTCTTCAAATATCTATTTAATCATATCTCAACATTCTGAGCATTTCGGTACCTATATGATAAACTCGTAAATATTTCCAGAAAACAGTGCAGGAGTTTTATATTGTCATATCAGCAAGTTATTAATATTATTATTATTATTATTATTATTATTATTATTATTATTATTATTTATATTACCGGTTGTTCTGTATGGGTGTGAAACTTGAATTCTTACTTTGAGAGAGGAACTTAGGTTAAGGGTGTTTGAGAATGAGGTGCTTAGAAAAATATTTGGGGATAAGAGGGATGAAGTTACAGGAGAATGGAGAAAGTTACACAACACAGAACTGCACGCATTGTATTCTTCACCTGACATAATTAGGAACATTAAATCCAGACGTTTTATATGGGCAGGGCATGTAGCACGAACAGTATAGGCGAATCCAGAAATGCATATAGAGTGTTAGTTGGAAGGCCGGAGGAAAGAAGTCCTTTGGGGAGGACGAGATGTAGATGGGAGGATAATATTAAAATGGATTTGAGGGAGGTGGGATATGACGTAGAGACTGCATAATCTTGCTCAGAATAAGGATCGATGGCGGGCTTATGTGAGGGCTGCAATGAACCTCCGGGTTGCTTAAAAGCCATAGGTAAATATAGTAATTGCATACAATTATTGTATTAGTGGTAATTTATGCAAATTATACATTTACAAATTTATTGGATGAAATGTATTGCTGTATAAGTTATTAATTTTAATGCCCTTGGAGACAGGAGAAGGGTGTTTAGAATTTCAGTTATAGAAAAGTTTGTTGAGTTTCCATGCTTTTCATAGAAACACGAAACCTAAAATTGTTCATGAAAAAAAAAATCGTAGCTTATATCGCCTTTAATGGTCTTGAATGAAAATAGGTAATCAATTTGTTGAATTTTGTCTGGATACTCTCTAATTTACCCAAATTGTTCGTAACATAATTCCAGACTACAGAAGCTTATTCGATTTTCGATCTATCTAATGTAAAATAAAGCATTTGAAATGAATCAGGCTTAGAAGAAGAACAAATGTCGAATTCTAGTTGTTGCAACAACAATATTTCTACATTAAAAAAAAATAAAACTGTGCATAAATCAGGATATAAACCAATTTTTATCATCTTCTCCCCTTCGGTAAGAAATGTTATTGAATGAAGTTAGTGAATCTCCAACTTACTGATATTAATCAAGTTTGGTGTTGACATTCACTGTGAAAGGTGAACTCAAATTCTGACAATGCCCATCATCGATCCAACGAAAATCCACACATTGTTGTTGAAACAAGACATCAACAACAATATTGTTAATTTAATGACAGGAAGTTTGAAATGATTCGACATGTTCAACAAATTTTGTAATAAAAATTAACAACGAAATCGACAGGCAGCTGAAATTCCGAACAGATTGGTCTATGTCGAGGCATTGCAGAGCATGTATTAAAGCTCTAGCACCTAGTTTGAACACCTCTTTTAAAAATAAGCATTTTATTCCTGAAATACATAAGCATTGTATTGTATTGTATTGTATTGTATTGTATTGTATTGTATTGTATTGTGTTATATTCATTAACATTCCATGGTATTCATACATCGCTTTACAGCTAGAATATGTAACAAGTCAAAAAACTTAATACTATTATAAAGTCTTAATTTACAGTCACAGTCTAGATGAAATATATACAGACGAGATTTACAAAATAGTCTACTAGTATTGTATTGTATTTATTAACATTCCATGGTATTCATACATGCTTACAGCTAGAATATGGAACAAGTCAAAAAACTTAATACTATTATAAAGTCTTAATTTATAGTCACAGTCTAGATGAAATATATATAGACGAGATTTACAATATAGTCTACTAGTACAACACAAAGTTTTAGTATCAATTTCATGAAGTGTTATTGAATGTCATGAATTCACCTACAGAATAGAAGGCGTGAGAAATTAGGTACTTCTTTAATTTGGCCCTAAATAATTTTATGTTTTGAGTTTCATTTTTTATATCGATAGGGAGGCTATTAAAAATTTTTACTGCCATATAACGCACTCCTTTTTGATAGCACGATAAACTTGCCGATGGAGTATGAAAGTCATTTTTGACGTGTATTTATGCTATGAACTCTTGAATTAGTTACAAAGTTTTCACGATTACATAAGAGGAAGTTTATTAATGAAAAAATATACTGACAAGCCATGGGCATTATTTGTAGTTTTTTTGAAAATAGTCCTACAAGATTCCCTAGATTTGACACCTATTATTATTATAATTACTCTTTTTTGTAATAGAAATATACTGTTACTATCTGTGGAATTTCCCCAGAATATTATTCCAAAACTCATTACGGAGTGAAAGTATGCAAAGTATATTGTTTTTAAGGTATTGATATTTACTATCTTTTGCATAGATCTAATAGCAAAACATGCTGAATTTAGTTTCGGGGTAATTTCTTTAATATGATTTTTCCAACTGTACCTTGAAATAAAACAAATTTCCAACAAGAGTTTCTTTTTACTATTGCTGTATTCTATGTCGTATACTCGCAAAAGTCTTGAACATAAATTTCATGTAAGAAAGCATAGTCTAAAGAGGAAAGTTCCATATGTGTAAATTATGCACACAAACTTTTATCTATTTACTCAGTCTTACAAGAATGACGCGTATGTTTAACTCAGTTTATGTGGTAAATGACTCACTGAATTTTGTAGGCTTCAGTAAACGTTCAAAGATTATTCAAATTGACGAAAGATTGTCCAAAGAGCAAAATACGTCCCTACTTTACATTTCCGATATACATCTATTATAAATATTTATTGTTGAAATTATCAAACATGCTGTTACCAAATTTTCTTTTCGTATTTTCCCTTATTCAGAACATCGGTAATTTTGTGCATGTACTCAGTTGTCATAGTAACCCACATGGCCTTCCATGACTCGTATAGGAACATCATTTCATAGTACATTGGAAATCAGTCAAGATACCTAACGTAAATATTTTAAACAGCACAACTGTTGTAACACGGTTTCTATAATCCCATCTTCCTGCCCCAAATTGAAGTGTTTCTATATACTAAATATTTCGCAAATGAGACTGATTCCCACGCCATTATTAGAAAATCTCCTCGGTATGAAGTAAATTTTTCAGCGCTGCCAATCTCTGAAGAGAATGTATCACTACATGAATATGTCACAAAGTGTTAGGGGCTGCAAGACAATAAACACCTTTAAGAACAGCTTAAAAGATAACCTTATTAGCATTTCACTCCAATCATACTGACTTAAACTATCACTATCTACATTGTTACTCCTTCCTTTAGACATCATCCTGATAGTGCTGTATTTTCAAAATTGTCTCATAATAATCTCTTTCTATTATCTAATATTACTTGAAATATATTAACATTCTATTTATTTTAGCTTAATTCTGCTACACAGTTTATTTTAGTGTTTAATTAATACTTCATAGTATTTTGTTGTTTAATTCGTAAATAACTCTTGTATACATGTATCTCTCATCTAAATCAAATTGTTGAATTCTTTGTAAGTTCATGCATATGTATATACACTTTTTGCTGGTTGAGTGGAAGAGAAGGCCTTACGGCCTTAACTCTGCCAGCTAAAATAAATTATTATTATTATTATTATTATTATTATTATTATTATTATTATTATTATTATTATTATTGGGGCGGCCGGGTAGCTCAGTTGGTAGAGCAGCTGGCTACGGACTCAAAAGGTCCGGGGTTCGATCCCAGATGGTGACAGGATTTTTTCCTCGTTGCCAAACTTTCAGAACGGCCCCGAGGTTCACTCAGCCTCCTATAAAATTGAGTACCGGGTCTTTCCCGGGGGTAAAAGGCGGTCAGTGCGTGGTGCCGACCACACCACCTCATTCTAGTGCCGAGGTCATGGAAAGCATGGGGCTCTACCTCCATGCCCCCCAAGTGCCTTCATGGCATGTTACGGGGATACCTTTACCTTTTTATTATTATTATTATTATTATTATTATTATTATTATTATTATTATTATTATTATTATCGTGCAACGCTATACGGACTATGTGTCACAGACTTTGGGACTATGCGCCATATAATTCGGGATTGTCACAGACCTAGAGGCTATGAGTCACAGAATTCAGGGTTATGAATCACAGGTCACGGGGATGTGTCACATCCTTTGGGATCATGTTTCACAGAACTCGGCCTGTCACTTAACTAATTTCTATCCAGGGCTTAAGCCAAAGTCGCATTTGTCAAATTTTGCTGCTCTACTTCAAAAAATGCCACAAACTTTCTATGTATATGTGTAAAAATTTAAAAATCATATTGGACTTGAGAAAACTTCAAAAATGAAGATGATTATGTTGAAAATTAAATCAGAGATGTGTATGAACTAATTCTATTAGTTCCGGAGAACCTAAATTTTAATGAAATATTAATGGAATGGGCAATATTCAAGTAATGAAGAAATAAAATAATTTTAGTTTTGTTTCCGTCTTGACTTATTTTAATGTTAACCCAGAATTATGTTTGTTAACACATTTTAATATTTTACTTGTGAACGTTTTCGCCCATTTTGGGAATCTTCAGACCATAAAGATATTTGTACATAATTGCATAATACATATTGAAATTCTACAAACAATTAATGGAAATTTATAAATACACTAGACACATTTTCTAAAAAGGTACACTAAATACAGCAACAAATGGTAGTTTTATGATAAATATGCATATTTAATGTCATGTTATAATCATTCATGACAGCTAGAGATAGCGAACAAGTTATTATATTGGAACAATAAACTGTATAATGACTCAAAGGTGAATGCTTGTTTAACAATAAGACTCTTAGGTTAAATGTGCTTATTTTAACAGAAAGTCACATGAAAATATTACGTCATGTCAAAAACTCAAAATCATCAAAAAATCAAAAAGGTCAGAAAGGTCTAAGGGGTCCTAGTTGACTGTTATATTGAATTTGGTGTAAATAGAAAGGATGTGGATTGAAGGTGAAAGGTTTGGAATTACAAACTGAATGTTAAATGTAGTTTATATAAACTTAGGTGACGCTGTGATAATCTATTAAACAAATATGTTGTGAATATGCACTTTTGTGAATGTTGCAATATTAAATACAGTCAAATTGTTACAATTATGTGTCGTTATTATGGATAATATCAAGTTGTTATTACCAATCTCATATTGCCGTTGAAGTTCGTTGTGTATTGAAGATTAATAGATTAATAGTAGCCTATATGACAAAATATAATTTATGTTGCAGTCGTAAATAACTTCATAAAAGTTGAGAAGTATATTAAAATCACATGTTAAAATCAGTTAAAAGCCGAGGGTTAATGATGTTGACATAGTATCATTGTAAATTATTGAAATTTTATTAATGATGAAGTTAACGTAATATTCAAGTAGGTACTGAGTAATCCTAACATAATTAGGAACATTAAATACAGACTTTTGAGATGGGCAGGGCATGTAGCACGTATGAGCGAATCCAGAAATGTATAAGGAGTGCTAGTTGGAAGGTCGGAGGGAAAAAGACGTTTCACAACCATACAGAACAACCGGTACTATAACTGTTTTATAAATTCTAGCATTCAATTTTTTAGAGCAGACTGAATGAAAAAAGCTTCTCAACCGAATTATAACAGATATTCCACATAATTATATTGCGTTTCATTTCTTCCCGAGTGTCATTTATATTTGTTACTGTTGATTCAAGATATTTGAATTTTTCCACATCTTTACAATTTTTATATTTCCATTTCGTACTATGTTCTGGTCACGAGACATAATCACATACTTTGTATTTTCGGGATTTACTTCCAGAGCTATCTTTTTATTTGCTTCAAGTAAAATTCACATGTTTTCCCTAATGGTTTGTGAATTTTCTCCTAACATATTCACGTCATCCGCATAGACAAGCAGCTGATGTAACCCGTTCAATTCCAAACCCTCTGTGTTATCCTGAACTTTCCTAACGGCATATTCTAGAGCAAAGTCAAAAAAATAAAGGTGATAGTTCATCTCCGTGCTTTAGCCCGCAGTGAATTTGAAAAGCGTCAGACAGAAACTGACCTATATGGACTCTGCTGTACGTTTCACTGAGACTCATTTTAATTAATCGAACTAGATTATTCGGGAACACCAAATTCAATAGTATTATTATATAGAACTTCTCCCTTAACCGAGTCAAATGTATTTTTTAAATCTATGAATAACTGACGTACTGTGCCCTAAAATTCCCATTTTTCTCCAATATCTGTCGAATAGAAAAAATCTGATCAATAGTTGATCCTCTACGCCTAAAACCGCACCGATAATCCACAATAATTTAATCTACATAATATGGAGTTAATGTTCTCAAAAGAATATTGGACAAAATTTTGTACGTCAACAAAAGTGATATTTCTCGAAAGTTATTGCAGTTAGCCTTTTCTCTCTTCTTAAAGATAGATACAATTATGGACTCCTTCCATTGTTCTGGTACAAATTCCTTTCCCAAATATCATTTCGCTAGATAATGCTTTTCCACCCTCTTGTAGGCCCTATTAGTTCTGCTTGAATTTGGTCGTTACTTGGAGACTTGTGCTTTTCAGATTTTCTATCGTAATTTCGACTTCAAAAAGTGTGGGTTCGGGTATAAGTGGCTCAGTAGTTTGTATTTGAATTTCATCCCTATCATGAAATAATTTGTATATCCAAGAAAATGTGAAAAATAAATGATTGTTGATTTACTTCCGCCCTGATTGCTTCGTTCACTGTTCACATCAAGAGCGGTTTTAATTTTAGATAAACTGAACTACAATATTTTATAGTAACCCAAAGTTACATGTAAGAATGTGTGGGTTATTTAGTAAATCCTTACTTAAGGTATAACTTATGTACACCTTTACATATAAAAAATTTTGTTTTGAATAATTTTGCTCTGTAACATTTTTATACAATTGAGAATGGTACCAGAAAGAGAATGAAGCGAACAGATTCCTTGAAATTGTGTCTAAATTGTTTATAAAAATTATTTTGTTTATAATTTTGACATACAACTTGAAACATGATAGCTCATGCAATTTTTAAGTAGAGCCACATTTTTTTTCACTGTTTTATAGCTAAAACTATTCTTTAGTGCCTGACATAGAACTATTTTTTATTTTCATTTACATTAATTAAATATTACCATATATGTAACTTATACTAATATTTTATGTTGCATATATCATATAAAAAATGCATAGATAATTATTAATTACATTAATGTTATTTTACTCATTGTCAGGCACTAGGGGAAATTTCAAGCTTCAAAATGACACCAATATCTTCTTGGTATCACCATATTTGACTGAGATATCATGTTTGAAATAATTAAATATTCTAAAATTACTATTTACAGGAAATGAACCACAAACTTTCAGAGCCTAGAAGACTGCATCATCATATGTCACCCCTTAAGCAGCTTCATGTCGGTCCAGTTTCAGCTTCTTTCTGCCTCTCAAATACCTCCTCCTTGTTTTAACTTCAGGTGTTGAATGTTATTTGGCATTTTGTCCCTATTTCCATTGATGCAACAAATCTTGCGATGGTGTTTGTCCCAGGGTTTATGCTCATCCTCCTCAGAATTTTAATTTCTCCTTTTGGACTGTTATTAAAATGACGTACAACATCACTGACACATAAATTTACAATTTTATGACTAACAGTAAAAGATTATAAATTACATCATTATGTAAAAACATGTTTTCAATCTAATGATCATGCCTTGATATCTATGCATCTATTTTGGGACTAGAAAGAAGTTTATTTTACAAGCAATGCTGGACGAGGGGATTGACTGCTACGAATATCACTCCAAAAGTAATCCACAATATTTATTTAAAAAATACATTTTTATCCTACAGCTTTGCTATTTTCATAGAATGTAGATACATCCTTCAGGAACAATACGTCACTTTTCCACATAATCCCCGCACCTTTCAACTGCCTTACGCCACCTTGGAATGAGGGCCTGTATACCTGCACGATAAAAGTCTGAACCAACACGTCTGAGCTACTCTCTGGCGCCACTCACGGGAACGACTTAAATTAAATTTGAATACAAGAGGGAAGGATGTATCTATGACCTCCATAAATTGCAAAGGTTTAGAAAAAAAAATAAATTTTGAAAAGTGTTGTGCATTACTTTTGGAGTGATCTTCGTAGAAGTGACCGTGGCTGATGACGCAGAATTTTGGAAAATGGGACTTATCTGAAAAACCATAAGGCATAAATCGAAAATTCTTATATCAAGTTAAAGGGGAGAAAATTCTCTATTAAAATAGTCATGTTTTGAAAGTTCTAATTTTTCATATTTTTTTGCGTTTTGTGGGTGTATAATAAAAGAAAAGGACCTGTAAGAATGTGATGGCGGATAATCTTACAAACCTTTATTTAATACAGTAGTACCTTTAAGTGATACGTAATGTGTAAAAGTATGTGCTACGTAACCAATTACAAATCTAATGATTTCATTCAATCTCTCCCTGCGCATCCTGCTCGTCAGTTGTCGGCGTATCCATTAGCAACAACGCTGGTCTGCTTACTAATTTGTTTTCAGCGGAATTTCATTATGACTGGCCTTGCATGTCATTAGCATTAATGTAAGAAGCGTTTCTATAGGTACCAGCTCTTTCTTATGCAACAAATGTGACACACTCGAGACACATTTTCTTAACGTCGCATCAAGACTATAAAATTTTTAAAATTTCCTGATGATGTTGGTGATTAATCGGTGGTCTCCTAACATGCCTACAGATTGTAGTTTTTTATCAGTTCTTATATGAACCGATGCTTACAAAAAAAATTTAGAACTACGTCGATTAGGGGTTCAATTCCTGTCGGAAACTGTAAATTTATCTTACTTTTTATGATTGATTGTTCGTATTTTCGTTATGGTTGTTATGTTACATGCAGTAGATCTCACCCATGGTCACCAAGTGAGGTTACATTACACAGGAACTTCGACGCAAAGGTTAAAGGGTCTAAATCCTGAACTATGATATTATGTTGACAATGATTATGACACTACAATGATAATGTTACATTGAAGTGAAATTTTCAGTTTTAATTTTCGTTTTCTATGCACATTATTTGGGATATAAATAATAGGCCTATACATACAAATTTTGATCTCAATTGGTAAATATTTCGTACATGTTTTTAAGTGTTTCATAAGAAATGATTTAAATTACTCTTCATTTTCTGATGTTACATTTCCTTTTTTAACTGAAATGATAATAATAATAATAATAATAATAATAATAATAATAATAATAATAATTATTATTATTATTATTATTATTATTATTATTATTATTATTATTATTATTATTTATTTATTTATGTATTTATTTATTTCGAATATTAATGTGCAAAACAACAGCACAAGGCCAATTACAGTTTAGCACAAAATAAAAAACAAAACAAAACAGAACAAATGATGATGAGAATGAATGACAGAAAATGGCAGTGAGATGAAATACAATCAATATAATGGTCAACATTAATCATTGACAAATGCAGCAAAATAAATGGCAATATCTAACAAATAATAAAAGATATTACATAAGAAGTAAGGATATATCATGCATAAGTTAAGTAAAATCAAATCAGATCTTGCAAATTGGCACTTTTAATACATCTGGCTATTGGAGAAAGGGATTTAAATAATTTAGTGAAGAAAATTCTTTGACCACGGAAATCTTTCACGGGAATTCTTGGGTAGGTGTTGTGAATAAAAGAATAACAATCAATTACACCATTAATAGCATTACTAAAGAAAGTGTAATCAATATCCTGACGTCTCGAATACAGACTGGTACAGTTAAAATATTTACTAGATAGTTCATAGTTTAAAGAAGAGGAGTTGGGTGCAAATCTGAACGCACAAAGAGAAATGAATTTTTTTGGATATTTTCTAGTTTAGCTAAATCAGTAGACGTAATAGAGTTCCACACAACAGATGCATATTCTAATTTAGACCTTACTAAAGCATAATATAATGTAAGTAGTGTATCAGGTGAGGAAAAGGAATAAGTAATAGACCTAATAAGACCAAGCATTCTTAGTGAATGATTAAGTAAATGATCAACATGGTCATGAAAGTACAGTTTAGAATCAAGATATATATTGAGATTCTTTATACAGTCCTTCCTGATTATGGCGGCATTCGATAACGAATAGTTGAACTTCAATGTAGTTGTTTTCCTAGAGAAAGAGATAACGCATGTTTTATAAATATTAATTTTCATACCGTTATAATCAGACCAACGTTGAATGGCATGTATATGATTTTGAAGTAAATGACAATCAGCAAGACTATTAATTTTCCTAAATATTTTTAAATCATCGGCAAAGAGAAGATAATGGGAACAGATGGACTTACAAATGTCATCGATAAAAAGCAAGAATAATAACGTACCTAAGGTGGAACCCTGTGGAACACCACAAAGAGTAGTGAAAGGATTAGAGAGAGAGTTTCCCAATCGAACAAAAGATTGTCTATTGGTTAAATAGGTAAAATAATAATAATAATAATAATAATAATAATAAATTGGTATGGACGTGTTAAGTATGCGCATTAGTTTTATCTAAAAAAAATTGTTTACGTTACTGTAGTTCAAATACGAAAAAAAAAATTTCCGCGACTGTATAAATTATTTTTTTTTAATCCCTTTGAAATTCTATTGAGATAGCCAAGCGAACTTTCATAGATCACAGATCAAGGGAGACGTGGAAAAAAAAAAGTCATGCAGGTAGTTCAAAATTTGTGGAAAGAGATTTTTAACATGGGCAAAAATGCAAAAACTGAAAACCGAGAAAAATATATTGTCAATTTTCTATGCGAGACTATGTTGATTTTGTCTCCTGTACTTTCTTCAAAAAACTTTGGCAACACTGACCATGGATACGGATGATTCTGAAATTGTGGAGAAATTATTTGGTGCTGACAAGAGAAACAGGCCTACATAGAGGAAAATGAGTTACAAATCCTTCTCTATTCCCCATAATTCCATTTGGACTCGCCCGGTATTAAACTCATGTCATTCGGTACTCTATACTATACTTCTGCTAAACATTAACACATTCTACCACTACTACGCTAAAAGTCACGCGTACTATTAAAATCGCTAGTGTAAATAACACAGTTTAATTTCCGCGTTTATTTTGTATCACTGTTATCTATCGAACAGGAAAATCCCTCATTTCGCACTCTACAAAGTCGTAATAGTTTTAATTGATAGATATCGGCCGGGATGACCACGAGGCATGTTCCATTTGCAGGGCATAATTATGTTATAATAACCCGCTAAACCGCGTGCCAATTAATTTGTTTCTGAGCTTGTGTCGTCCATTGTGATTCGGCATCAGATAATGCGATTAGAAGGGGAGTAACTTCAAATACAAAACTCGATTTTAACCAGGATAATGTCGTCGTCCATTTCAGAACCCATACGCCGCTCATTTGTCTCCATTTCGTTTTATGTTTTTCAGTTTCCATGGAGATAATGCTTGATTTAATAATTTAACACTAAAAGAATGAAGAATATGCTTGGTATACTGCCAAAGAATATCACAGACAAACTAGTCTTAAGAACAATAAGTTTGAGAATTGTGATAGTAATAATAATAATAATAATAATAATAATAATAATAATAGTAATAATAATAATAATAGTGATGATGATGATTTATTTCTAAGTATATGATTATGTCTCGTGATCAGAATATTGTACGAAATGGACCTATAAAAGTTGGAGATTTATCCTTCGAAGAGGAGGAAAAATTCAAATATCTTGGAGCAACAGTAACAAATATAAATGACACTCGGGAGGAAATTAAACGCAGAATAAATATGGGAAATGCCTGTTATTATTCGGTTGAGAAGCTTTTGTCATCCAGTCTGCTGTCAAAAAACCTGAACGTTAGAATTTATAGAAGAGTTATATTACCGGTTGTTCTTTATGGCTGTGAAACTTGGACTCTCACTTTGACAGAGGAACAGAGATTGAGGGTTTTTGAGAATAAGGTTCTTAGGAAAATATTTGGGGCTAAAAGGGATGAAGTTACAGGAGAATGGAGAAAGTTACACAACGCAGAGCTGCACGCATTATATCCTTCACCTGACATAATTAGGAACGTTAAATCCAGACGTTTGAAATGGGCACGGCATGCAGCACGTATAGGCGAATCCAGAAATGCATATAGAGTATTAGTTGGGAGGCCAGAGGGGAAGAGACCTTTGGGGAGGCCGAGACGTAGATGGGAAGATAATATTAAAATTGATTTAAGGGAGGTGAGATATGATGATAGAGACTGGATTAATCTTGCTCAGAATAGGGACCAATGGCGGGCTTATGTGAGGGCGGTAATGAACCCCCGGGTTCCTTAAAAGCCAGTAAGTAAGTAAGTAATGATTTATTTAACCTGGCAGAGTTAAGGTCATACGGCCTTCTCTAACACTCAACCAGGAGTAAAAATGCGTTACAAAAAACACTACAAATTTACAAAGTACACTACAATTTTACACACAAAACTGAATAAGATAATAATAATAAAATGTAAACAACAAGTAAGTAGAAATCAGACATAATATATAACATACAGAAAGAGAGAAAAAAGCATAATAAAATGTGAACAGCAGGTCAAAATAAATGAGACATACAAAGTATAACAAAATAAGACAATTATTGATAATAATAATAATAATAATAATAATAATAATAATAATAATAATAATAATGATAATGATAATAATAATAATCATAATAATAATAATGATGATAAAAAGTAAGAATAGTAATAATAATAATGATAATAATAATAATAATAAAATAATAACAGGCCTAATAGTAATAATAATACTAATAGTAGTAATAAAATAGTGCAGTACAAAGCATACAATGAATACAATATTTTTAAGTACACACAGTAAGGAAAATTATGATTATATATAGCTTAACTTATTACATTATAGATATACCATTATCGGAAAATATGAAAACAAAAATATAAAATAAGTTAAATATCACTAGAACATAAAAAATGTGAATACGTGGAAACATGCAATACAACACTTGTCATAATAGTAAGTTAGTTTGGCAACTCGTCATAAGATAATTTTCTAACTTGGATTTGAAAGATTTCAATGTTCGGCAGCCCTTGACTTCAGGCGGCAGAGAGTTCCAGTGACGAGAGGTAGTCTCTCAGAAGGGACACTGTATCCTTGAAAACATTTTACAGCATGGAATTATATGATTAATAGTATAATTGTGAGTTGTAAGGACTGAAGGACACAGAGTCTGACATGCAAATTATGATCGTGATTCATTTAGACACGATTACACAAAAAAAAATTACAAAGTGTTTTCAGTAAAATTTTGGTTGGGCTGATTACCTAGTTGAATATTTTCCTAGGTTATCTCCAGCTGTAAGCTGAATGTCAGATAATTCCATAACGAATCCTCTACCTAATTTCGCCAAAATACCATTCCACTATAACAAATTTAATCCACGGTAGATAACTGTGTAGTTTACATAGAACTCATGAAAGAAGTCAGCATCCCAGACGGGCTTCATACCCAGAATATGGCATTCATACAGCGACAACTCGCTCGAATGACGAAAGGGAAAACTATAGTACACGCCATATGCATAAAAATTAATCTTTCTTCACAGATGTGTCCCTTTGTCTTTATAGGCTGCTGGGTTGGCGGTAGTAACGGTCATGTGCCCGAAGGTGCCATCAGGGTGGGCCACGACAAAGACGGAGGACCGATTTTCATAGGTCGTGCCTACTTTGGGTCTGACATCTTGCCTGCCAAGATTATCCCCCACCACGGGGCGGCATACGTGCCACACGGGGGACAGGAACACCCTGTGTACAACTACGAGGTGAGGGAACAAGCATATTCATTTTATTATTATTATTATTATTATTATTATTATTGTTGTTGTTGGTTCTTGGAGTATGTTTAACAGTTATTCATAGCTTACTTTATTCCGTTTATTTCACACACTCAAATCTTACAGTAAATCGCTAAACTGGAGAATTAGCTACGGTAGCTTTCAACCGTGCCGTTACGATTACACCCAAATAGAACTAAATACACAATGTCGCCAAAATTGTTTTTTCTCTCTTTCTATCTCCTTCGTTCTGAACATAACTGACAGATAGCACCACTGTTAGTGACAAGTTTAGATACAGTTGATATTTTGAAATATACTCTCGTTAGGATTATGTTGTTCTTGAAAAGTATTTTGAAATATATTCTCATTAGAATTATGTGGATCATCATTAATATTTTCAACTATATTGATGTCAGCATTAGATTCTGTTATTTTATTTTATTTTCTTCTTTCTCCGGGTACACATCTTACATATACGGAAGTTAGGTTTCGTTAGTCTAGGTTTTTATTAACCAAGTTCGCGCATGCGCAGTTATCATCTCACAGCCAAACTATTCCTGTAGCGAGCCGCACGTGACAAAACTTATTAATTTAAACACAAGATTTCATTTCATTCTATAAACCGTTTCATTTACATATATTATTCGTACGCAATACAAAAATGTTATATTTTATTTATTTATTTTTAGCTAATAATTGTAACATAAAATATAATATATACAGAAAAACATTAGCTCGCCCCTGAAAGAGTAGAACTCGTGCTCAGGAACGGATTCCTGAATTGAAATTAATAAGTATACAATACAATTTCTCTTATGCCTACTAGAAGATATAAATTTAAATTTACAATTTTTCAATTTTTATAAAATTCATACATAACTTTTTAAATTTAATACTAGAACTATTAGGATTGGCAAGATTATGATATTTAAATATAAATTTGTTATATATGCTTTATCCTAAATTACTACTATGATTAAATACTGTAGCATGTTGCATTTTGGTTCAAACAATCTTAAAGAATTCATACCTTTTGTTTCATAACTATGAGAATACAATTCATAATTATTTCAATTTTTATGTATGAATTTTATCAATACAATATAATAAATTTGTCTTATGTTAAGTACATTAAAGTCTAAAAACAATTTTTGAGATGGAAAATCAATAGGTTTATGAAGACATATTTTAATTATTTTCTTCTGTAATAAATAAAGTGCATTACAATTGGATTTAAAAGAGTTACCCCATCCTATAATTCCATACATAATTATTGATTGAAATAAAGTTAAATATATTGTGCGTAATAAACTCATTGACAAGTAATTCATCAATAAAACAAAATATGACGAGGTATTTTCTCTAGACCAAAATCTACGAGTATAATCACATTGCTACTCTAATAACTTGGAAGCATTCACTATAAGTGAAAATCATACCCACCTTCTCGGTTTCTGTATAACGTATTGTGAACATCTGAATAACTTTAGAAAGAAGTCGTCTGAGCGCTGCTACTGCATACCAGAGACTAATGGTCTCCATGGAGACAAATACAAAAAGGAAACATACAAAGAGTTGAATGTGTGTTTTAAATTCGATGTGTATGATTCCAACTGTGTAAAAGCAAAACCAAGTAGTTAATCTGTTTCTTGAGGTAAACTATTTTTCTTAGTCACTGACATTCAACTCTTTTGAATGACCCTCAAAACACAGTCGTTCTATGCGTTTTCAAACGCAAATTTAAGGGATAAACAGTAAAAGATATCAATCCATTTAAAATAACTAAGTTGGCTTTAATAGCTCCTGTACGCCTATACCTATGAAAAAACTATCAATATCACATTATGTTCTCCTTCATATCAATCAACTTTTATCAGAAGAGTTTTGTTTTATCCCTAAAAATGACCATGTTATTCAGGTGCTCTGTTTTAAATGTCTTACCCGATGTACGTGTATATAGTCTGATCCTTTTGGGTATGGATAATATTAATTTATTATTATAAAGCTATTATGGTAGTAGGAAAAATTTATTGATGGTTATATTATGATTAAAAGATGGGAGTTTCCATATATGACAATCAATAATGCATAATCTGAAAGGACAAATGAAAATCATAGATGATTAAAATGGCTACTCAAATCAATAGCGGGCACAATGTCTTCTTTGGTATGCTAAATTTGAGGATGTTAAAGGGAATTTCGACTTGAGTATGGTGTGCGCAATGTACCTAAATACGATTCCATAATGTTGTGGTATCGAAAATTTGTAGAAACAGGTTCTGTGTTAAAAAAAAAAAAAAAACATGCAGGAGGTCGCAGGCGAAACCTAGTACGACAAGCAGCTATCTCTTGGCTTGGCCACCAAACTCCCCAGATCTAACCCCTCCTGATTTATTCATGTGGGGTTTTGTTAAAGACATTGTCTATTCACACAAACCCAGGGACATTGATGATCTGAGAGTAAAATTTACTTAAGTTTTTCATGAAATCATCTCTCTTATGTTACAACGGACATGGGCTGAATTGCATCACCGTTATGAGTTGTGCAGGGTGCGCAATGGGGGTCATGTTGAGCTCTGAGGAATCTCCCATCTTTCAGTGTTACTTACTTACTTACTTACTTACTTACTTACTTACTTACTTACTTACTTACTGGCTTTTAAGGAAACCGGAGGTTCATTGCCACCCTCACATAAGCCCGCCATTGATCCCTATCCTGTGCAAGATTAATACAGTCTCTATCATCATATCCCACCTCCCTCAAATCCATTTTAGTATTATCTTCCCATCTACGTCTTGGCCTCCCTAAAGGTCTCTTTCCCTCCGGCCTCCAAACACTCTATATGCATTTCTGGATTCATCCATACGTGCTACATGCCCTGCCCATCTCAAACGTCTGGATTTAAAGTTCCTAATTATGTCAGGTGAAGAATACAATGCATGCAGTTCTGTGTTGTGTAATTTTCTCCATTCTCCTGTAACTTCATCCCTCTTGGCCCCAAATATTTTCCTAAGCACCTTATTCTCACACACCCTTAACCTATGTTCCTCTCTCAAAGTGAGAGTCCAAGTTTCACAACCATAAAGAACAACCGGTAATATAACTCTTTTATAAATTCTAACTTTCAGATTTTTTTACAGCAGACTAGATGACAAAAGCTTCTCAACCGAATAATAACAGGCATTTCCCATATTTATTCTGCGTTTAATTTTCTCCCGAGTATAATTTATATTTGTTACTGTTGCTCCCAAATGTTTGAACTTCTCCACCTCTTGAAAAGATAAATTTTCAATTTTTATATTTCCATTTCGTACAATATTCTTGTCACGAGACATAATCATATACTTTGTCTTTTCGGGATTTACTTCCAAACCTATCTCTTTACTTGCTTCCAGTAAAATTCCCGTGTTTTCCGTAATCGTTTGTGGATTTTCTCCTAACATATTCACGTCATCCGCATAGACAAGCAGCTGATGTAACCCTTTCAATTCCAAACCCTCTCTGTTATCCTGGACTTTCCTAATGGCATATTCTAGAGCGAAGTTAAAAAGTAAAGATGATAGTGCATCTCCTTGCTTTAGCCCTCAGTGAATTGGAAACGCATCCGACAAAAACTGACCTATACGAACTCTGCTGTACGTTTCACTGAGACACATTTTAATTAATCGAACTATTTTCTTGGGAATACCAAATTCAATAAGAATACCATATAAAACTTCTCTCTTAACCGAATCATATACCTTTTTGAAATCTATGAATCTTTCAGTGTTGTATGTACAAAGTTTAAACAAATAAAGTTCAGTAGTAAGTGTTTTACGGTGTTTTTATTTTATTCATACCCAAACGGATCACCCTGTATATAGAACCGTCTGATGGAATTTATAGATACTAAACTTAGTTTCGTGACATTTGCACTCACTCAGAATTCGTTTCAGCGAATGACTTTATACT
This sequence comes from Periplaneta americana, assembly GCF_040183065.1. Taxonomy (NCBI): domain Eukaryota; kingdom Metazoa; phylum Arthropoda; class Insecta; order Blattodea; family Blattidae; genus Periplaneta; species Periplaneta americana. Next base: position 206,270,456 of record NC_091118.1, on the reverse strand, counting down.
ACGACCTGCATCAAATACTGAGCTAGACAAAGCTCGAAACAAATTACAGAACGTTATTGAAAGTTACTGAGAAGGAAAAGACGGTGTTCTGTAATCAAAGCTTGTCAACATAACAAAATGTCTGAAGATTTCTCCTTTCTCTCTCCCTCCCTCTAAGAAATGTTTCTTCCATGTAGAACAAAAATTGTAGTTTTCTCAGAAACATTACGATAGACTTAGATTCTTGGAAGCTGCATCCCATTGCTTTGGGGCCTAGGAATATGAAATAATTAGATCCATAACGAATGTTTCCGGGTAAAAGAAAAAGATACTTGCGAAAACTTTGGAAAAATAACGAGGTACATATATGGGAATAAGCTCGACCTAACAGTGCGGAATTAAAATAGAGGAGATTGATACCAAGAATCAGTAGAGAAGAATCAGCTTGAAGGAAAGACTTGACGGTTGGGACAAAAGACTGAGTGACATGTCAGTAACAAGCTGATAATGATTCCAAAAGAGAAGGGCCGATAAAGCAGCAGACTACTTTCTATTCCTTGTTCTTCTGCCCCTATCATGTTTAGGTATGATACCTTATATGGATCAGAGACATGGTCATTAACGAAAGGACAACTTCGAAGAATAGAAGTTGCTGAAATGCGGTTGCTAAGACCTCTTGCAGGATATACTCTTTACGACCATAAAAGGAACGCTGACATCCGAACAGAATTGAATATCACCGCCATTACGTATACTATAGATCTTACGGCAACAACTGGTATGAACATGTATTAAAAATGCCCAACAATAGGTTACCCAAGAGACTATTGGACTATACACCTCATGGAAAACGAGACATCGGAAGACCAAGGAAGAGATGGAAAGACCAACTTTCTTCTGGAAGCGGAACAGGCCAGGAGGCCTAATCCAAGACTGTTATTGATGATGATGATGACCTTTTCATTTTTATTGTCAGAAGTAGCTCCCTGATTTTTTAAGTCTGATTCTCTTCATTAAATGGGAAAATAGAGTAGAACCTGAGTTGTACAGTCTTAGAAAAAAAGTTTTATCCTGAAAGGAGGCAGTTGCGCATGATCAGAGGATGAGCGACCTGGTTCACAAGAGAAGGACTAGTTGAGGTAATAAAATTAGTTTTGTTTCGTTTTATGTCTGATCATGCGCACTGCCACCTTTCTAGGACTTAGTATCTGTCTCTGTATACAACTTAGTTTAATTCCAGAAAATGGATAACGCATTCTACGTGACGGTGTATCACGTATAATTTTTTTTTATATAATTTGTACTTGTAGAAATTAACACTATACTAATTGAAAAATGAGTTCTATTCAGTCAATACTTAACATAAAACACAATAAAACATGTTATAATAATATGTACACAGATTTAAAAACAAACGTTTTCGCCAATTTTGATTGGCATCTTCAGGTCGTGTAGGTCGAATGGAACATGTTATAAAAAAAGTGAACACTTGGTATATGACGTTAAAAACCAAAGTTACAACTGTAATATCACTTAAAAACAGAGAATAGAATATAGCAAAAAGCCTCCACGATGTGTGAAGAATCACTGTGTTGAAAGAGGCGTGTGTGAACCAAAGAAACAGCAAAACTCTTCTGTCATTGCAGATACAGTTTTCAAGATAGATTTGAAGATGCTACGAACAGGTCGGTCGTGTGGCCGTTATGGAGAGCAGGAAAAATCCTGTAAATTGTAAGGATAGAGTGAAAGAATATTTAGAAGCATTTAAGTATTATTTAAATCTTCTAAATCAATACTTACAAAAAATGGAAGAACGTCTTGAAATCCATGAGGCACATGTTCCATTCGACCTACACGACCTGAAGATGCCAATCAAAATTGGCGAAAACGTTTGTTTTTAAATCTGTGTACATGTTATTATAACATGTTTTATTGTGTTTATGTTAAGTATTGACTGAATAGAACTCATTTTTCAATTAAAATTGAACTTAACGGAACCAATATGCCTTTGAAATAACACTATACTGTTTGCGGACGACCAAGTAATATTAAGCAACACAGAAGAAGATTTACAAATTGCTATATTTAAATTAACTCAAATAGCTAACGAGTATGATATGAGAATTTCGGAACAAAAAACAAAAGGTACGGCTTTTGAAGGGACAAACCACTTGAGATGCAAAACAGTGATTAACGGAAAAATAATAGAACAAGTAAATAACTTTAACTATTTGGGATGCAATGTATCCTACTGCCAAAAATGATATCAATATAAAAATAAATAGATTCTATGATATGTATGGAACAATAAGAAGAACATTAAAAAATAAAACATTAAGAACCACTCAACTAAAATTTTACAAAACAATGGCATACCTATGTTAACGTACGCCTGTGAGAACTGGACACTTAATAGATCAGACAGAAGAAAAATAGAGACAGCTGAAATGAAGTTCTTGCGTTCCGTAGCGGGTTATACACTTTTAGACAAAAAACATAATGAAGACATAAGAACAGAATTAAATATATACAACGTAAATGACAGAATAAACCAAATAAGAACTGGTTAGAACACATTGAAAGGATACCCCATAATAGATTTCCACAGCTGACACTTCAATATCAACCTAAAGGCAAAAGGAAAGTAGGACGTACACTTACAAGATGGAAAGATACAATCTCTTGATGTGGAAACAGGTCAAAGGCCTAATTACATGAGGAAGAAGAAGAAGAAGAAGAAGAAGAAGAAGAAGTAGAAGAAGAAGAAGAAGAAGAAGAAGAAGAAGAAGAAATTAATGCACACACATTTGAAGATCATTGTCTTAAATTGCACTATATAAAAGTAAATTGTGTAGCACTTATTTAAATTCTTTCTTATTTCGATTTCTTACGGCATTTCACGTTTCAAAGCTCTCATCACTTTTTGTGTCACTGTTTCGTTAATGGCAAGCATACGGGCTATTCCATATGAAATCGATCAGTAAAAAACCTCGCATATTTTTCTACTCTAATTTTTTCCCTACTTATACAAGGTGCTGAGGGGAGTGCATTTTCAAAAACATACTATCGAAAGTCAAACGGTTTCCATATTATTGAGCGATAAATTTAGCGTATTTTATAAAAACCTGCCTCTTTCAGCGCTCAGAACTCTGGAACCATTTACTGCAGAACATTGAACGGTAGCTCATTTTGAAGCTGACATTTGGTAGGTTATGATAAGAAGTAATACTTAATTTTATTGTACACAGAGAGACAGATAATCTGATTTTACCTACTTTTAGGCTTTTTGGCCATTTGTAAAAATGTAAAAAAATATTGAGAAAAAAACATGCATTATTAAGAGGGATTCGGCATTGTTTGCTTACTGGCTCGGCAATAAGATTCGAGGGTATTAAATAGATTATTTTCGCACGCCTAGACTTGAACAGCGCAGTACCGCACGCACTGGCCGAGAGCTGAAGATAAGCGAGCGTTGGGCGTCATTTTACTCCTGTGTTTATGAAAACTTGTGATAAAGCTAGCCCAGCCAGGACTGCTAGACGATACATCACGTGTTTGTCTCCTGGCCTTGCTTGTCTCGGCTAGCTCCCGTCTCACAGTCAGCTGGTTAGTTCACGCGCGTACTATTTATTTTCTTTATTTGATATTTTCAATACTTTCTTATCAACATACCATCAGTAAAAAAAAATGTGTTTATTTGTACTTTCAATGCGGAATCTAACTATATATTTTTAAATTATTTTTTTTCCTAGCCAAAGGCGTCTTAATGAGGAAAAATCTAAATTTTTCCATTTCCATAAAAAGTAAGAAAATCTGTTTATATGTCAATATAAACTTTAATTTCTCAGCATCAAAATAAACCACGATTTTGATCATTAGATGAAAGGGTTTCGGAGTTACAACAGTTTAAAGTTGCTAATTTTATGAAAATACGATAAATTTAAGTATTTTAAATTTAAAAACTATGAAGTTCTGATGCCTCAAACTTTGCACAAAGCATTGTATCACAGTTCTCTACGTACAAAAAAGTTTTATTGTATTTAGAAATTGTAAGATCAATTTTCTCTATATTTCGGTCGATTTGAGATGGAATAGCGCATACGTTTAACAATAAGATATCACAAAGATCTGTAAATTGAAGCAAGTACACATTTTCACTGCTTTGTATGGGAATTCCTGCAGGTTCTGTGCAACGGACAAGCCATGTGGCAGAACGCGAGTGATGGAGACGTTCCGCCTAATGCTCTGCACGTTGGAACCACCCAGAACGGAGAGCTGCTGTACGTGGGCCGCGTTCTACACGACGGAACCCTCACCCCAGGCAAGGTGAGAACAACGGGATGAGGAAACTGAGTTTCTGAATATTGGCGGTATGAATGTATTAACAAACCCTGCCTTTAGCATAGTTTTATCATTTCACATTTTTCTTTCCTTTTTTTTTTTTTAATTTGGTAGGCTATATATATATATATATATATATATATATATATATATATATATATATATATATATATATATATATACAGGGTGCGGCATTTAACGTTTTCCATTTTAAGTTGGCGATTCTGTTCACATTGTTGGTAAAACATGTTTGCAAACACAGGGATTCGGTGTAGCAAAGCCTTGGATTTAATTAGCCACATCCCAACACAGGGATTCGGTGTAGCAAAGCCTTGAGTTAACCATGGAACGTTGGCCGGTGCAACAGCGCATTTTCTGTGTTGAACAGTTTGTTTCAACCAAGTCAATTGTTGCTGTCCAGCGCGAATTCAGGCGGATTTTTGGTGATAATCAACGTGGAGTTGCACCATCACGAAAAAAATCAATGTGTGGGTGCGTCAGTGGCGTGAAACGGGATCGGTTCAAAACAAAGCTCGAGTTCGGAGCGGACTCCTGATAATGTCGAACGTGTGAGAACGGCTCTGCAGAGAAGTCCGTATCGTTCCGTGCGGCGTAATTGGAACATTCAGCGCTTGTGGTTTCCCCTGATCTCACTGCACCAGACTTATTTTTGTGGGAGTATCTTAAGAGTAAGGTCTACGGTCGTATCCTTCATGACATCGAGGACCTTAAAACCGCGATTCGTGAAGAAATTGCTGATGTTACACCTGAAACATTGCGGCGAGTAGGCTAATGGCCGGTGTGTAGGGAAGATTGCAACAATGCATTGACGCCAATGGAGGACATCTTAAAGAGATTATTTTCAAAACATAAGATGTACTGTAATTCCAAGATTATAATGGTTGTAAACTGATTAATTTCTTGTAATTTACTTGTAAATTAAATAAGTTATGGGGGTTTGAAAATAGGAAACGTTAAATGCCGCACCCTGTATATACAGGGTGATTCAGACCACCCGTAACAGTAATTTATTTCGGAAACTAGTGCATTAAAATTTTTGAGACAAAAATATTTATAACTAAACCACATGTGAACTTTCACTTGAGCATGATTTCATCAATCAGCTCTAACAGGAAGTAGAGCAGTGGCGTATCACTTTAAAATTTCAAATGGGAGTCGTGTCAGATATGGTTCCATTTGATAGAGCTCTTCAAAACAAATAACTTTCATAGGAAACGTTTTTATCAATTCCTACTCTTTCAATGAGAAAACGTACAAAAAGACAATGTCATCAATGTTGAAAAATGTTACAAGACGAAAATTAAACAAGATAATTAATGTTGACATGTTACTGAAAGGCTGGACAATTACATTAATTTTTTTCATAAATTTTCAAACTATCTGCCGTTCTGAGCAGCACACATCTGTACTCTTCTTCTAACACTGTCAGTGACTCCTAATACTTCGGCGTGGTCAAGTGACTGGCAGAGTAGGAATTGGTAAAAACGTTTCCTATGAAAATTGTTTGTTTTGAAAAGCTCTATCAAATGGTACCCTGTTTGATCCGATTCTCATTTGAAATTTTAAAGTGATACGCCACTGACCCCACTTCCTGTTAGACCTGATTGATGAAATAAAGTTCTAGTGAAAGTTCACATGTGGTTTAGTTATAAATACTTTTATCTCAAAAATTTTCATGCACTAGTTTCCGAAATAAATGACACAGGTGATCCGAATCACCTATTGCTTTTTCGTTCGTTTTCTAATTGAAAGAGTAGGAATTAATAAAAACGTTTCCTATGAAAGTTGTTTGTTTTGAAGAGCTCTATCACATGGTACCATATTTGACAGCGACTCCCATTTGAAATTTTAAAGCGATACGCCACTGACCCTACTTCCTGTTAGAGCTGATTGATGAAATCAAGCTCAAGTGAAAGTTCACATGTGGTTTAGTCATAAATATTTTTGTCTCTAAAATTTTCATGCACTAGTTTCCGAAATAAATGACTGTTACGGGAAGTCTGAATCACCCTGTATATATATATATATATATATATATATATATATATATATATATATATATAATGTATATATATGTATATATATTCGTGGGGAAAAAACTCACGAAAATATTTATTACTTATAAATTCATATGATAAAGGGAGACATTTTAATGCACTCATAATGAATAAAATAGGGAAGAAAGCATTTAAAAACATTCAAAACTGTACAAGATACCAGGGAAACCTATATATTTTATCTGCACAAATTGCTCTCCCCAATTTAAAAATATAATTACCTCCAACAATAAACGTTTTTTGAATTCTTAAAATTGTTTACTGATCAGGTAATCACTCTATTAAATTACAGCACAGAATTAATTCAGGTAATGCAGAAATTAAATTTTTAATTCTACTAAACTTTTTACCACTGTACTGTCCCTTGACGTGAAACTTTTATACTCTAGGCATTAAAAAATTCTGGTCACAGTATCTGTTAATACAGTAACGTAACTGTAGTAGGTCTTCGATGATAGAAATTATAATGTTTAAAGCAAAGTAATTTCGAAGCCAGTCAGCATGTGTAAAACATAAAGAGGAAATAAATGACTGTGACGTCATAATAAATTCATTATTATTCGTTAATAAATGTGATGATTAATAAATACGGGGATTATCAAGACAAAAACATTTTATTTAACATAGTCTAATTTTAAGATACTTAACTGTCTTATTATTAACTTCCATTATTATTATTATTATTATTATTATTATTATTATTATTATTATTATTATTATTATTATTATTATTACAAGAAACTCATTGGCATCACATTGATGTGTGAATCGTTTCGACTATCAATTATTCTATTGTCTCTAGACTAGGCCTCATGGAATGAGAAAGCGATTATGAAGTAGTTAACGAAAGGCTCCGCCTTGTTAAATTTAAATGCGAGGAGTATAAAGACAGAACTGAAAAAAGTATCAACATTTTATTTTAAATCCAAAACCTTGATTTTCTGAAGAAAGAACCTATTGTCTTAAGGTACAATTGAAGGGTTCAGAGCCATAGTGGGCCAAGCGCCATTTATTAAAATAGGAGAAAGCAAGGGTTAAAGTTAAGTGGATAACATAGTTTAATGAAAATTGACATTTATCATTTAGTTTTAATGTGCATATTTTATATTAGCCGTACCCGTGAGCTCCGCTGCACCTGTTAGAAATAAATATAAAGTAATTACATAATTAAAATAGGACGTTTGATCCAGGGAACATTCGTGTTTGATACAAGGATAAATCGTTTAATATGTTACTTAATTTAAATTTTATTTAAATAGGCTAATTAAAATGCGGTCATTTTGGTCCAGAGAGCACTCAGAAGTTACTGTAATAACATTATAGCATTATGTCCATCTAGAGAAACTACACTTTCCAATGGTGAAATAATAATTAATTATACAAATCGGTTAAGTTAGCTTTCGATATTACTTCATACAAACACAGAAACATTCTCTGTAGGCTGTGTTTCATAGCTTTCGATTGTTGTTGTCCAAGGCCCCTTATAGACGTAGTCATTTGTTTTCATTTCATTACACCGCCTTAGATAGCATTGTATTTTAATTTTAAAACTCATTTGTCTCATTAAATATCAGTCCTATCAAATTTTTGCAAAGAATAAAACTTATCGCAAATCATTTTTAAAGAAACTTTTGCTGTGTAACATATTTCACAAAAATCAATAATAAGCAAGATATTTCGATTTATTTAATTCAGGCCCCGTTATAACCCCCCTTTTAAATAATGTATTTTGAATGTCATATAGCCTAAAATCTAAGTAACAGCGAACTTAATGTATATTCTAATTTTCATATAAATCTGTTCAGCCATTATCGCGTGAAAAGGTAACAAACATCCAGACAGACAGACAGACAGACAGACAGACAGACATACAAACAAAAATTTCAAAAACGCGATTTTCGGTTTCTGGGTGGTTAATTATATATGTTAGGACCAATTATTTTTGGAAAATCGAAAATTACCAGAAACATTTCGGCTACAGGTTTATTATTAGTATAGATTACTTGCTACATGTTTAATTGAATTATGGTTTTCACTTAAATTTAACCCTTGTTTTCTCTGTTTTTAATATATGGCGCTTGGCCCACTATGGCTTTGAACTCTTCAATTTGTACAGGCAGAGTTGTGTTTCTTTCGTGTCCCCAGTAACAGTAGAATGACTAGATTGCTTCTATGGCAACCTCAATACTTCTCTTGCAAAAGACTGACATACACACGAATAGGGCTATAGGTAAAGTCACGTTATTTAATACAAGTTTTTGTTCACCCCTGGCTTGTTACGTGACTGACAAGCATCATGTCACATGCGTTTGCGTTTGTTTGCTCCGAGTACACTTCAACTTCCAAGTACACAGATAACACAACAATCTTATCTCTCCACTTCTCACTATTTGCCTATTTCTATATCTTGCACTAGACTTTTATAACACATTTTATTGTTTTATTTGTAACGCTTCTTCAGAGAAAAGAAAAAAAATCAGTGTGAAGCCTCTACGCCCAGCTGAAGTGCAACTTCTCATGAAATAGAAATTCTTTTAAATGTCCGTCCAGTGAGAGACGATATATTAGGGTTAAATTTACTCAATACTCTTCGAAACGAGCGCAAGCGAGTTTCATAATATTCATACGAGCGTCTTAATTACCATTATAGGCAAGTTTCATACGACTTTTTATGCTCATCCATATTTCTACCTTGAAATTATTCAAATGTATACATTTTATTTGTATCTGACAAGATCGGAAGTGACCTTGTTCTAGGTCGTAAATTGTGAGATGTGCGCAGACGCGAAAGTATTGATTTTTTCCGAGGAACAATAATGTCATTGACCTTGATGTAATCCCGTTAAACTTGATATAACCTTGATTATTGAATTCGACATTGAAAAACGAGATGACAAATTGAATTTATTTGAATATTATTTACAATTAACGCTAATTATTATAGTAACAGAACATAACCTTCTGCGACAGTATTGGATTTCCAGCCTCCGTGACTTTTCGCTAATTCTCTTTCGATTGCATATCCGAGAATAATCGATACTTGCGGTTTTATAACGGTACAAAGTTGACTTGTCATTGGCTGAACACCTGTACCGTACTTTAATGAGTAGGTGTACTTTAATGACATGCATTGAAGGACTGCTACCAGGTGTATAATTACTACATTTCGGCATGGTCGAGCATAAAATTGTTTATGCTCGACCATGCCGAAATGTAGTAATTATACACCTGGTAGCAGCCCTTTAATGGACCTCATTAAAGTACATCTATTCATTAAAGTTCAGGTGTTACACCAATCAGAAAATACCATTGTAGCAATATGAAAGCGCAAGTATCGATTATTCTCGGATATGCAATCGAAAGACAACAAAAAATCAATAAATCACCTATATTTGAAATAAAGTGAGTTCTATTACTATAATAATTAGCGTTACTTGTCAATAATATTCAAATAAATTCAATTTTTCATCTCGTTTTTTCAATGTCTAATTCAATTTCAAGGTTATATCAAGATTAATGTTTATTTTACTCTCTAGATTATATCAAGGTCAATGTCGACATTTTTTTCTCGGAAAAAAATCAATACTTTCGCGTCTGCGCACATCTCACAATTTACGAGGTATTGCACAAGATCAGTTCCGCTCCTCAGTCAGATAAGAATAACATGAATACTTATGAATAATTTCAAGTTAGAAATATGGTCGAGCATAAAAAGTCGTATGAAACTTGACTATAATGGTAATTAAGACGCTCGAATGAAAATTATGAAACTCGCTTGCGCTCGTTTCATAAACATACTCGCGTCTTAATTACTACCATTATAGGCTCGTTGCATAATGTACTAATAAGATTGTGAATTGTAATTTCCAAATCTTTGATGATCACTTTTATTTAATTTAAAGTCTTCATATGGTGAAATACTATTTAGTTCTAAATCACTGTCACCAGTTGGATTACGCATTGTAGCTACTCATCGATTTATTAGATGTGTAGAAAACATTCACTAAATCGTTGATATTTTGTAACTGAACTGCAGAAAAGGGGCTGTAAAATTCCTTCTTCCTTGTACTGGATTCTCTCACTCTTTCAAGTTTACTGTTTTTTTTTTTTTTTTTCGCTTTTCGCTCAATTTTCCACGGTTCATTTGCACGATTTTTTCACGCCACGCTCTCTTTCGTTCAGCCCCTGACTTCGGCACATTTTATAGCAGAAAGCTTCTCAACAATTTAATTTCAGTCATTGGTTTCGAGTGTACAAAGTCACAACATTGCAACATAAAATCCCGTAGAAATAACACGCTAAGTCCTCTTAAAACGTCTTTAACAGAATTTTGTTTCGCTTGTTCTATCTAAATGCAATATATCTCATGTAGGTTCATGCACCTGACTCCAAACCATACGTCATCGAAGCAGGAGTCTCACAAGGAGTTGTACAGGGACATCATTTTATTTTTACTTCAATTTTTATTGTACCTGAGTTTTTGAATGTACTTCACTCCCACCCCTTCTACTAAGAAAGTTCCAACTCCACACAGAACCAAGACCGCAGATAGTAAGCAGTACTGAGTTACTGAGTATAGTACGTTCCAGAAATATGTTCGCGTTTTCCAGTGACGAAAGAACTTTCAATATTGAATCATATTTTCGCACAGGTACTGTCCGTTTGCCTACGTCGCATCCCGATTTCCCCCACCTGCTTCTGCTCGCCCCTCTGTAATAGCTGGGCTGTCTTAGCTCTTTTCTGAAAACATTAATTTCTCTTAGGAATTGGAAGTTTACGTAATATTATACAGCTGTTTAATTTAACTTAAATAAAAGGGCCTCGTTAAGTAATTAACTGTCACGTGATTTCCTCCCTTTCTACAATCCTGCGGCATAACCATTTGGACGGACAGTAGATAGCATGTCTGAGTAATTTTATATTTTCGGGTCGGGCAGAAGTGAAGATTGAATTTACAGTACGTAGAGTAGGTACAGAATTATTTCAACATGAGTTACTAGTACGAAGGACGAAACTGGCAATTGGAATTAGATGCAATAGTCTATAGTGCGATAATATGCACAAAAGAACTGAAGCCTGTATCGAAATGAACGGCCACCATTTTCAAAATTGTGTTTAAATATTCATATTATGACTATTTTTCAATTTAACTTCTTTCTCTATATTGTACGCTAATGTGCTGTAGAAGTATAATATACACTGCATAATGAATACGTCCGCATGGATAACTCACTTCGTGAGTAAAAACACTTATTCTTAATACAGTGCTGTACTTTGATTAAAGAAAAACCCAATGAAAATTATCAAACTCAAAAATCGCGATATTTCCTAGTTTACGTAAATGGATGAACTACTTTTCTTCCTTCCTATACCTAGTAGAGTGATTTGTGTTTTACGCCAGTATCATCGAACTCCAGTCTTGGAGGGGGAGCAAGCGGTGTTTCCGGTTCTCTAAAGGTATAGACAGGTTAATATTAAAAATGTTAGTAAAAATAAATGATGTCCCTGTACTATCTCCAATGTTGTATTCTATGTATGTTCTATATGTACAAGATTTACAAATTCACCCGACTTGCCATTTTGGACAGTCATATACAGCGTGATTCACGAGGATTTACCGTCCCATACGGAGCTTATTTCCGAAGACATTCTGAGCAAAAAATGTCATATAAACATTTGTCATAATCTCAATATTTTCAGAATTGCACTAATTTGAAGTTGTTTGTAAAATATCATTATTCTTTAGTTTTAAGGGTAAAAGAATATTACAGATAAAGAATGAACTATTCAGGAGTATCGTGTTTTTAATTAGCTAGTATTCTATAAAGCTAAAAATGTGTTGTGAATTCCATGGTTGCTTTGTAAAGATTTTTTTTTTTTTCGATTTTTCACTTCAAAATTACATTTTCTTACGCATTTATCACAATTGTTACAAATCACGCCACTCTTGTAAATTCTTTAAGATTTTACATTAGGATGCATAATTAAACTGTAAATAATCACGTTCCTAAAGTCGTATGATTTGTAACAATTTTTGTGATAAGTGCGTAAGAATGATGTCATTTTTATTTAAAAATTAAAAAATAAAATCTGTACAAAGCAATTCACAACACATTTTTAGCTTCAGAACACTAGCCAATTAAAGAAATGATACTTGTGAATAGTTCATTCTCTATTTGTAATATTTTTTTACCCTTAAAACTAAAGAAAAAAGGTATTTTACTAACAACTTCAAATTAGTGTACTTCCAAAATATTACGATTAGGATAAATGTTTATATGACACTTTTTCTCAGAATTTCTTCGGAAATAAGCTCCGTAAGTGGCAGTAAATCTTCGTGAATCACCCTGTATATTAAAAACAAGGATATGGAATCTGCAATACCACAAATGCAAAGTTCACTTTTTTGGACTAATTCAATGGTCCACAAAATGGAGGTCTAAGATAAACAGGGGTAAATCACAAATAGTAGTCTTCACGAAAAGATTCCCACATATAACAGAAACTTCGTATGTAGGATGTATCAAAAAGGATGGCACAAACTTACAGGGTTGAATGTACACGAAAATAAAAGCGAAAAAGTCCTAGTAAACATGGGTCCGCAAACGAACCGTTTGCGACAAAATTACGAATGTATGGTTAGAACTTTTGTGTAAATTAACAATTTATTGTAACAAATTCTAGCAAAAGGAAATGGCCCAATAATGACCTCGTATTTGTAGCATTAAATTTCTGGAAATATAAAACCCATCTGAAATATATATATATATATATATATATATATATATATATATATATATATATATATTTTGCTCAGAATTTCTTCGGAAATATGCTCCGTAAATGACAGTAAATCCTCGTGAATCACTCTGTATATTAAAAACAAGGATATAGAATCTGCAATACTACAAATGCAAAATTCAATTTTTTCTACTAATTCAATGGTCCACAAAATGGAGGTCTAAGATAAACAGGGGTAAATCACAAATAGTAGTCTTCACGAAAAGATTCCCACGTGTAACAGAAACTTTATATATAGGGTGTATAAAAAAGGATGGCACAAACTTACAGGGTTGAAAGTACACGAAAATAAAAGCGAAAAAGTCCCAGTAAACAAGGGTCCGCAAACGAACTGTTTGCGACAAAATTTCGAATGTATGATTAGAACTTTTGTGAAAATTAACAATTTATTGTAACAAACTCTAGCAAAAGGCAAGAGCCTAATAATGACCAGGTATTTGTAGCATTACATTTCTGGAAAAAAAATCCATCTGAATTTTTTTTAGGTCACTAATTTCCACAATTAAAAAAATAACTTGAAACTAGCACTACGGTTGAGCTTAAAATTTATATACATCTTATCTTTAATGCAAATAAGAAACAGCTAAAAATGAAAGAGATCGGATGAAAAATGTTTTTAATTTAAAAGCTCAGTCCTACTGTCCATTGAACTACCTATTAACAGGCCACAGTGCCCTAAGAAAACATCTACATATAATGGGTCATAGCAAGGACTCAGCATGTAGAAAACGCAGCGAGGTAAAAGAAACTTCCTTCTATAGTCTGTATCGATTCGAATCTTACGCATCGCTGAGTTATCAACTTTTGGTCTCAGATGTTAGGGAAAGTTAGGGAACTTGTAGTTTTATATTGAGAGGACAGGTCTCCTTTCTCTTCATAGTTTTGTGGGGTTACATAGTAACACCTAAGTGAGAGGACTTTTTAAAAAAAAATGGGCCTGAAGTAGTTACACAATTTTTAATTGTTATTAAAATCAAAGAGAGTTAGAATATATTTTAATCTCTTTTATTATTATTTGCAGTTTTCAATCAGTTCCTGACAAGGGCCTACCATGTTACGAAACACTCTGTATTAATTTAACATTACATTACACGCAAACAGGATATTAAGAGAATTGAAATAAATGTTGCAAGAAGACAGTGATCTAAATACAATTTGCTGAAATATTAGAATTGAAAATACACTTCTCAAAGTTTAAAGATAAGGATCAACATGACAAAATATGTAAAAAAAAACAGCAACATTAATTAGCACGAGTTTCTAAGATTAGATATCTAGGAACTTTGATAACATTCGACGAAAATAACTTTGACGTCAAAGTGCAAACGCGTAAGAAACTCAATGTTCTAAATAAACGCAATTTTCAGATAAAACATAATACTAAGAAATTTATGATTATGAAACAGAGCTAAAATTTATTAGATTAATAATAATAATAATAATAATAATAATAATAATAATAATAATAATAATACATTTGTGTATTTATTTATTTGTTTATTTATTTATTTACTCTCAAATATTAAACAATATAGTAGGCTTCGTCAAAATAACTGTGGATTAAAAATCAAACTTAGATTTAAAACATTTGTTTAGAGAATAAAATGGTCTGGAAATTAACCTTGTTTAATTTTTTTTCTTGAATGCTGGAATTGTCAAATATCTTACAGCCTATTTACAGGCAGCATATTTAAAACCTTTAAACCGGTACACATATAAGTATTCTGAGTGGCAGTCAATCTTTGCAACGGTACATTACAAGTAAAGGTACTCGTTTCGTAATAATGCATTTCATTTCTAATATACAGTTCTTAATATACAGTAAAACTTCATAAATATACAGGATGATTCGCGAGGATTTACAGTCCCTTACGGAGCTTATTTACGAAGACATTTTGAACAAAAAATGTCATATAAACATTTGTCCTAATCTCAATATTTTCAGAATTACACTAATTTCAAGTTGTTTGTAAAATACCGTTATTGTTGAGTTTTCAGGGTAAAAAAATATTACGGATAAAGAATGAACTATTCACGAGTATTACTTCTTTAATTAGTTAATATTCTGAAGCTAAAAATGTGTTATGAAGTTTCTTCGTAAAGATTTTTTTTTTTTCGATTTTTAACTACAAAATTACATTTCCTTACGCTTTAATAAGTAAATAATCTTTGACAATTTGACGCACAACGCTCCTTCCATGTAGGCTAAGTTTGTTAATGAGATAAAATCTAACAGTTTAGCATATTTTTGACAGCTAACATTATTATAAAGTCCCGCGCCGTGGCGTCGTGGTCTAAGGCATCCTGCCTAAGACTCGCGTTACGGAATGCGCGCTGGTTCGGGTCCTCATGGGGGAAGAAATTTTCTCATGAAATTTCGGCCAGTGTATGGGACCGGTGCCCACCCAGCATCGTGATGCACTTGGGAAGCTACGATAGGTAGCGAAATCCGGTTACGAATGCCAGCTATAACGGCTAGGGGGATCATCGTGCTAACCACACGATACCTTTATTCTGGTTGGATGATCGTCCACCTCTGTTTCGGCATGTGGGAGTGAGGCCAGCAGCCGGCTGGTCGTCTAGGCCCTTCACGGGCTGTAGCGCCACGGATTATTATTATTATTATTATTATTATTGTTATTATTATTATTATTATTATTATTATTATTATTATTATTATTATTATTATTATTATTATTATTATTATTATTATTATTATTATAAAAACTAAATACAAAGGTTTGAGTTTTACTAGGATTAAGACTTAAAAAGCACTAATCCATTCAGATAAATTATGTAACGTGCTTGCCATATTTATATTTATGTCACTAAAAACTCTCAAAACAGTAGTGTCGTCTGGGTATGAAATAATTTTATCAGATATGGCAGCTGTTAGGTCGTTCACAAAAATTATAAATACAAAAGGACCCAATATGGATCCTTATGGAATCCCTATATTTACAGACTGAACAGAAGACTTTTTTGCGTTTATATCTACAGTTTTCTGTAGACACATGTTTATATGAACATTTAAATTCAAAATACAACATTCTACAACCTCCCTAGAATATTCACCATTTCTACTGAATGACTAAGTGATACGGAAACAAGTCGTAGATAATGGTACTTGAAAGACTGTGTGTTCGAATGTTGTTTCCTTGGTTCGCAGGTACAGCCCAGCCATGGAGTGTGTTACATCCCTTACGACGGCATGGAGATCCCTTACAAGCAGTACGAGGTGCTCATCATGAATTGATTAAGTCTACAACGCGTCATATCCAGACGTAACTGCCTTAAAAGTGTTTCAGCTAGAGACGTTACAGTGCCATGAATGTAATGGGAATGAATATGCAGCCACTAACGAGGAGTAAAGCTTACTGTTAACATTGTCTTGAGTTGATCATTTATTAACCTGCGACGCATTTCAGACTTTTAGGGTCTATTTCTAAAACACGGACGAAATTTTGGTTCCATCCAAGGCTTTTAAACCGCGATCAATGTTTGAATCCTTGTGTGATTTCTAAAACGAAATAGGGACGCTGCTCGAGAAGAAAACACGATTCGTAGTCATGGCGACGCAGCAAAGATTACATATTTACTAGTGGCTTGTTCAGCAAATGCTGCAAACTAAGTTCATTACACATTCAAATAAAAATTTTTCAGATTTATTTTCAATGAAGAATACCAGACATTTTGAAAGTTATTTGCTTCCATAATAATGAAACATACTCCCTCTGAATGGTTTTTTATGCCTAATATTTTTTCTTGAACCTATCCACCTTCAGCTTTTGAGTTTCAACGCGAAAACGCAAGTAACAATGTCAGAATGATCAGTGGGTTTTTCATGTGGGAGTAAAGCAATAGCTATTTCAGGTCATTGTGGATTGCAGGTGAAAGTTAAAGAAAATCAGATTTGCTAAGCTTTCGAACAATAGACATAGCATCTTGGTATAGCTGCTGCATGTTTCGTGAACTACACTGAAATGTATCCTGCTAAGAGATCTTGCTGAAATGATCGAGAGACTAAAAAATTTTCTACGCTTCTTATTTTATAAGTAATACCGTAATTTTTGCGCTTTCTCGAGCCAATACTGAAGAGAATGACGCATATAAATATCTACACCACATCGTCATTAAGTATATGAAAAAGACCCAACTCCACTTGATTAATAACTATAAAAATATTTGATTTTTAGTAACAATATTATTATCTTACATAAGTTTTGCAGTTTATCTATATATATATATATATATATATATATATAGAGAGAGAGAGAGAGAGAGAGAGAGAGAGAGAGAGAGAGAGAGAGGAGAGTCGGGTTGTATCGGACATCGGGTAGTATCGGACAGTGCGTTTCTTTCATCTACCACCATATGGTAGTACCTGAATGACATGGTTACGTTTCTCTATGCGACATCACAGAAACGTAACCATGTCAATCAGGTACTATCATCGTGTGGTAGATGAAAGAAACTCACTGTCCGATATTACCCGATGTCCGATACTACCCGACTCTCCCCTATATATATATATATATATATATATATATATATATATATATATATATTATATAGCCGCTACTCAGTAAATTATAGAAATGAAGACCTAATTTAACATATTCTCTACATCTACTTATATAACCCCAAAACGTTTCGCTTTCATATCATCAATATAACATTAATATGCATAATTAATGAAAAATAGTCACATCATGGCATTAACTATAATAATACTTCATTGCTAATGGTAATAATGTCAGCTGTACTCAGAAAATTGCACACCGCAGAATCAGATCTGTAAATTATTTTAGTAAGTTTTGAAGATTTAGTAACCAATTGAATTTGAGCTCTAAATATGTCAGCAATCCTGCAGATCATGGCCTTCGTGTAATAGCTATTGTTTATTGTAGTGTGTGTTTTGTTTGATTCTAAAATATGCGCAAATGCAATTAGTTCTCAAAACTGACGACAGATGGATTTTGGAAAATAGGAAAATGACATAGGAAAATTGACATTTCACTGAAAACTACTATTTTTCTGAAAAACTTTGTGTTCCAAGCTTCTAAATGAGGGGTCATTTATTAAAATGCGTTCAGCTTTTTTCCGTAATTTCCATTACCAGTTCAAATTATATATATATATATATATATATATATATATATATATATATATATATATATGGTAATGGAAATTACGGGAAAACGGCTGAACGGATTTTAATGAGTGACTCCTCATTTTCGTGCCTGGCATCCAAAGTTTTTTTCGGAAAAATAGTAGTTTTCACTGAAATGTTAATTTTTCTACATAATTTTCCTATTTTCCAAAATCCATCTGTTGTCAGTTTTGAGAACTAATTTTATTGAATCACGGCTGACTTGATTGAATTTCCGAACAAAACACACATTACAATAAACAATAGGTTATTACACGAAGGCCATGACCTGCAGGATTGCCGACATATTTAGAGCTCAATTCAATTTGTTATTAAAAACTGATTCTGCAGTGTATAATTTTCTGAGTACAGCTGTGTATTGGATATTCAAATCTACGAAACTTGAGGTGGTTTGATGACATTATTACCATTTGAAATTTAATATTACTGTAGTTAATATTATGATGCATCTATTTTTCATTAATTGTACATAATATTGATGCTATATAGATGACATGAAAGTGAAACGTTTTGAGGTTATGTAAGTAAATGTAGAGAATATCTTAATTTAGATCTTCATTTCTATAATTTACTGAATGGCTGCTAGATATAACTACAAAACTTAAGTAAGATAATAATATTGTTATTAAAAATCAAATATTTTTATACTTATTAGCCCAGTGGGGTTGGGTCTTTTTCATATACTAAATGGCGGTGTAGTGTAGATATTGATATGTGTCATTGTCTTCAGCATTGGCTCGAGAGAGCGCAAAAATTACAGTTCCTAAGGAAAGATCAAAAGGTATTACGTACTGATAAAATAAGAGGCCAAGAAAATTTTGTAGTCTCCAGATCATTTCAGCAAGATCTCTTAGTAGGATAAAATGATTTTACGCTCTACAGTTCAAGTTCTACATGCAGCAGCTATACGAAAATGCTATTGTTCGAAAGCTTAGCAAACCTGACATTTTTTTTAACTTTTGCCTACAATCCACAATGACCTGAAATAGCTACTGCTATCGTCCTGACATTGATACTTGCGTTTTTGCGTTGAAACTCAAAAACTGAAGTTGGATAGGTTCAAGAAAAAGTATTTGGCCTAAAAAAATCCATTGAGAGGTAGTATGTTTCATTATTATGGAAGCAAAT
This sequence comes from Periplaneta americana, assembly GCF_040183065.1. Taxonomy (NCBI): domain Eukaryota; kingdom Metazoa; phylum Arthropoda; class Insecta; order Blattodea; family Blattidae; genus Periplaneta; species Periplaneta americana. The sequence goes on along the minus strand of NC_091118.1, from coordinate 206,250,956 downwards.
AACTATCAAAAAGACAAGTAGGCCTATTCTTCATTGAAAATAAATCTGAAAAATGTTTATTTGAACGTCTAACGAACTTAGTTTGCAGCAGCATTTGCTGCACAAGCCACTATATATATATATATATATATATATATATATATATATATATATATATATATATATATATATATATATTCCTGATGAACAGTTGACATTAGAATGAAATGAACATCGGGATTAATATTTTTATTGAATTGCAGTACATTCTTTTGTTCCGAGATAAGTTACAATTATATTTACTAATTTACAGAAAATGTTATGCGTTTAAAACAGTAGCATGACTTAGTACTTAATAGGCAGCGGATTTCCAGGTGCTAAAATGAAAATAATAAATGCATAATAATTACAAATTTTTAACTAATGTCAAGTATTTGACTGTTCGTCATTCACCCATATGAAGCCAGTTATGTAGACTAATTTACAGACAGAGTCGTTGCCCAGGTTGCGACTTAGGAGGCTGGTCTTCGACATACCCGCGATGAGATGAGATCGTTATGGTTGTTGCTACAGAGAGCTCCCGGAGAAAAGTTCTGTGTTAGTTTACCTGAACCACGGGCTTTCCCAACACAAGTTATACATCGGGATACACCGGGGATTGAGCCCGTATCCACAGGATTATAAGCCCAGCGCTCTAGCCACTGCACCACCGTGGCGACATAATTATAACCCGCCGCCTCTTGAATTTCGTTGTAGATTATTATTTAGCATTCTTGCTCAAATTTACGTTGATTCTTCAAAGAATCGAAATATTCGCCTGAAATTATCGTCGTTACATAGTTATTATATAGTTATAAAAGATTCTTCCTGCTATTTCAAACACTAAACAGGGGATTTTTATTTATTTGTTCATTTGTTTATTTTATTTATTTGTTTACTTGTTCATTTGTTTATTTATTTACTTATTTACTTGTTTATTTATTTATTTATTTATTTATTTATTTATTTATTTATATATTTATTTATTTATTTATTTATTTATTTATTTATTTATTTATTTATTTATTTATTTATTTATTCTGGTAGAGTTAAAGCCATGAGGCCTTCTCTTCCACACTACCAGAAGTGAAATACATAATGAAACAATGAGAAAAATAGTAAAGTCATAGCCTACTTAAATATAAAAGTGATTATGTTCTTAGTAAAAAAAAAAAAATATGGACATACTACCTCCATCTTGTAGTATACATTAAAGTAGTGTTTTAAAGCTACCCCTGCTGTGGTCTTTGTTTGATACCATGGTTTCGAGCCATGACTAAAAAAAATGAATATGATATTGTTTTATAAATCCAAACACGATTTAAAGACCTGGTCGTTGTCTACACCTCGTTTAAGAAATCGGCCCTTAATGAAAACTCAAAAATTCAAAAAGATTACACATGAAAAGAAAGTATGTAAACCATTATATGAGGTAGGAACGAGGAAAAATTATACAAAAGTACAGAGACAAGAAAGTTAGAGTAGGAGAAAGAAAAAAAATAGCAAAATAGTGTAAGAGGAAGAAAAAGAAACGATCAATGAAATAGAGGGAAGGAAAACGTTGAAATTCGGAGACGGAAAACAACTTTAACAGAGAAAGAGGAAGCTTCATAAAATACAAGCACACAGAAAAACAATGGAAGTCGGAGACAGAGAAAATGTAATGAACAAAGACAGAAGATAACAAGACACAAGGAGACAGAGAGACGAAAATTATACAAGGAGACAGAGACAGGGGCCGGATTGAGAGACACAAGAGTTAAACAGAGACAGAGAAAAGTTTGAGGGACACAAATAGAGAGAACAGAAATACAGGAAAGACTGACGGACACAAGGAGACAGAACAGAGTCAAAGAAAAGAAATAAGAGAGACAAACAGAAAAGAGAACAAATATTGAGAGACATAAGAAGACAGAATAGAGACAGAGGAAATATTGAGAGACACGAAGAGAGAGAGAACAGAGGCAGATGAAGGATTGATAGATACTAGAAAACAAAACAGCCACAAGGAAAGATTGCGAAATACAGAGAGACAGAACACAGGTAGAGAAAGGGTTGAGAGACACAATGAGATAGAATAGAGACAGGGAAAATATAGAGAGATACAAGGAGACAGAAAGAGAGAGAGGAAAGATTGAGAGACACAATGAAACAAAATAGAGACAGGGAAAATAGAGAGACACAGGGAAATAGAACATAGACAGAGGAGTTACTGAGAGACACAAAGAGACAGAATAAAGTCAGAGGAAATATTGAGAGACACGAGAAGAGAGAACAGAGGCAGATGAAGGATTGAGAGACACAAGAAAACAGAATTGAAAGAAGAAAATTGAGAGACGCAAGGGAATAGATCAGGGACAGAGGACAGATTGAGGGACACAACACAAAGAGACATGAGGGACAGAGGAAATATAGAGAGACACAAAAAGATAGAATAGAGACAAAGTAAGGGTTGAGAGACACAAAGAGACAGAATAGAGACAAAGTAAGGGTTGAGAGACACAAAGAGATAGAATAGAGACAGAAGGAGGATTGAGAGACACAAGGGGAGAGATCAGGGACAGGGGACAGATTGAGGGACACAATGAGACCATAACAGAGGAAAATGAGACTCAATGAGGCGAAAATGGATGGAAATCTATCAAGGAGGCAGACATAACGAAAAAAAAGACAAAAGTAACAGAGAGAGGTGAAAATTTAGAGACATAAATAGGGAGGAACTGAGGAAAATGAGAAGGAAGAGAGAGTGATATGCTGCAGAATAAGAATAAATTCAATAAGAAGGGCAGGAAGAAAGAATGAGAGACAGACAAAGCAAAATAGAGATATAGAGGAAATGTTGCATAATAATAATGGGATAAAGAGAAATATTCGTAGAGAACGAACAATAAAAAAATATATAAAAAAAATACAAACATAACATCAGACAGAATGAAATAGGCAATGAAATAAACAGGCATACATAAAGTTATAAAGAAATACAGCACATGAAAAAAACATCAAAGGAAAGGAGTTAGACATGAGAATGACAGAGAGAGAAATACGAATGAAATGATAAATAGAGAGGGTTAGAAGCGAAGGAAATTTAAAATCAATCCATGTGTCGTAGTTCCGTCGAAGTTTTTAATATACGTAAAATTAAATGAAGAGACAGGATTTCTATTTTATCACCATAAAACAGAAAAAAAAAGTGAATGGTGGCTTACAATAATCTGTGGCTTTAAGTATCGTAAATCTATGTAAGGATCAATATTCAGAATCTGATGGAGTTACATATTTCTCTCACAGACACCGCTACTTTGATAATGTCTACACAATAAATTTTCTGAAGGGATTATTCAGAGATTGAGTGCCACACTACGAAATAAATACCTCTAAGGCTGCCTTCACACAACATCCCTCATATCTGCCTCAGATTTTAGATTTATGCCCATTTATCGACGTTAAATAGCTTGGTAATTAGGGATCTTAATTAATTCAGTGCACGAAAACCTTAGAGGGCAGAATACAGGCAGTTGATACATCGATAATAAATATGGATAACGCATACCCTGTCATAAATCTCCCATCTGTTGCTACGCTCCTTGCAATTCATCTCTCTTAATACATTAATATGCAACGAGTATTGGGGAATTTAAAGGTGATATTACCATTTTCCTTGTGCAAGAGATCAAACACGCTTTGTCGAGAGTTGTGACTACAGGCTGAATTTAATGTACAAAGTAGATGCTGTGTAGCTGATATTCTTCCACATTAATTCGAGTTTAACGCTTTATTTCATTTTTAATAGATGACAGTATTTGAGATTTAAATCTCCTTCTTTAAACTATGATTGTGATGATATACGTAGCTAAAATATAAAGATAAAGTTCCATGATCTGCGTTGTGCAAAATGATATTTCCCGTAATATCAATACATGAGATAGCTATTGGACTTCATTGTACTACCGTTTTAGGGGCACTTACGTGATTTTTAAAACTTCTACAATTTTTTTTTTAGAATAAATGGAACACACTTATCGAAATGATAGCCGTCCAAATCTTGGATTTAAAATATCGGCATCCTAATCAATTCAAATGAAAAAAAAAAGAAAACGTAAATTAATTTTAAAAAATACATAATGAAACTTTAAAAGAGAATATTCTGCGATAAGATGTGGTGGCTATCAAAACGATAAAAATTTATTGAAAATAAATAATATACATTGAATATTCAGTATATTCAGTATTGTACAGTCAGAGCACACAACATTGTGCAATTGACAAAGTCAATAAAAAGTAAACAACAAAACAATAAAATCAATTCAAAAACTCTCAACAACGTTGACATTAAAAAACTCATTAATTTCATAAAATGGTTTGTTGATTAACCAACCAGAGACAAGTCTGTTAAAAGACTTCCTTTCCAGATTAAAAAGATATCTCGGAAATTTATTTGCTATTTTTAACAACATAATAAAATAATTATTCACTGTTTTAGTCGGCCTACACTTAGGTATGTCAAAAAGGTCACGGTTTCTGGTGTTGTATATATGAACATAATTCCTATGTGTCAACATATGTGAATTTTCTTTGACGAAATTTAGGGCTTGATAAATATACAGTGATGTTACAGTCATAATTTTTTCATTTACAAATAACGGTCTCCAGTGTGCCTTCATTGATGAATTAGTTATAATTCTAATAGCTTTTTGTTTGTAACATAAGTACCTTATTAGTATGAGAATATTACCCCATAAAAGTAGTCCATAAGAAAGTATACTGTGAAAATAAGAAAAATAGATAACTCTAATGTAATTCTTCGGGACATACATTTTCAAATTTCGCAGAAGAAATATTACTCTTGACAATTTTTTACAAACAGACTCAACATGGTCTGCCCAAGTAAGTGTGCTGTTCACAGGAATACCAAGAAGCTTAAAATTATTATTTTCCATGGCTGTACTACTAAACAACAAAGACGCAGTTTTACTTTCATTTAAAAGAAATTTATTAGAACTAAACCATTTCTTGGCTGTATTAAAAACGGAATTACTAAGAGTTTTCAATTCATTAATATCACTATGACTTGTCAAGAAAGTGGCGGCATCAGCGAATCCCACAGAATAAGCAGAGACATTGCACATCAAATCATTAACCATTATTAAAATTATTATAAAGATGAATAGAGATGGTGATTGATGATGTTCAACGAAGATTTTAAAATAGCTGACGCAATTGTCTGAAGAGTCTTTTCAGGAACCTTTAATTTTCTGAGGATCTCCAATGTAAATTTGGGAATTGTTCCTCGCGCACCAAACATAAGTCCAATGACATTCCAATCTTGAATATTATATTTATGACTGAGATCTTCACAGCATGGAAGGTAAAAAGCGTGTTTCTCATCATGTACCATTGTATTTATTAATTTCCATACTTATTTATTCATTTAATTATTGACTTATTTACTTTTCTATTTACATATTTATTTAGTTATTTATTTATATACTTATTTACTTATTTATTTAAACATTTGTTTAATAATTTACTTAATTATTTATTTATATACTTATTTAATTATTTATTTACTTATTTGTTTAATTATATATTTACTTATTTGTTTAATTATTTGTTTGCTTATTAATTTTGTTATTTATTTACTTATTTATTTACTTACTTCTTTAATTATTTATTTACTTATTTGTTTCATTATTTGTTTCCTTATTAATTTTGTTATTTATTTATTTATTTATTTACTAACCGTACCCGGTGCGCTCCGCTGCACCCGTTAGAAATAAATATAAAGTAATTACATAATTAAAATAGGACATTTGATCCAGGGAACATTCGTGTTTGATAGAAGGATAAATCGTTTAGTATGTTATATAATTTAAATTGCATTTAATAATTAAAATGCGATCATTTTGGTACAGAGACCACTCATTTGGTGCAATGATAATTCTTTAACATATTTCTTAGTTGTTATTACACGCAAATAATTACAATATAATCATTTCCTTCAGAGAACATCCGTTTTTGCTGCAATTTGGTCCCATCAAAATTTTGCTTGGAATGAAACGTATCGGAAATCATTTTTAAAGAAACTTTTGCTATGCAACATATTTCACAAAAATTAATAATAAGGGAGATATTTCGCTTTATTTAATTCAAGCCCCCTTATAACGTACCTTTTAGATAAAGTATTTTGAATGCCATATAGCCTAAAATCTAAGTTACAACGAAATTAATTTATATTCCAATTATCGTATAAATCGGTTCACCATTATCGCGTGAAAAGGTAACAAACATCCAGACAGACAGACAGACAGACAGACAAAAAAAAAAAAGGGATTTTCGGTTTCAGGATGATTAATTATACATGTTAACAACAATTATTTTTGGAAAATCGAAAATTACCAGAAAAATTTTGGCTACAGATTTATTATTAGTACTAGCCGTACCCGTGCGCTCCTCTGCACCCGTTAGAAATAAATATAAAGTAATTACATAATTAAAATAGGACATTTGATCGTGTTTGATATAAGGGTAAATCGTTTATTATGTTACTTAATTTAAATTGTATTTGCATAATTAAAATGCGATCATTTTGATCCAGAGACCACTCATTTGGTCACAAAAATTAATTTAGGAAATACAGGAAACGAATGTACAGAATAGCCTATCAAGTTTTCTGTGCATAAGAAGCTATTTTAATCTTACCTGTCCTCGATTCACTCAGAAGTTACTGTAATAACATTATAGCATTATGTCCATCTAGAGAAACTACACTTTCCAATGGTGAATTAATAATTAATTATACAAATCAGTTAATTTAGCTTCCGATATTACTTCATACAAACGCAGAAACATTCTCTGTAGGCTATCTTTCATAGTTTTCGATTGTTGTTGTCCAAGGCCCCTTATAGACGAAGTCATTTGTTTTTTAATTGATTACACGGCCTTAGATGGCAGTTATTCTAATTTTAATACTCATCTATCTCATTAAATATCAGTCTTATCAAACTTGTTCAAGGAATAAAACTTATCGGAAATTATGTTTAAAGAAACTTTTGTTATGTAACATTTTTCACAAAAATCAATAATAAGCGAGATATTTCGATTTATTTAATTCAGGCCCCATTATAACCCCCCTTTTAAATAATTTATTTTGAATGCCATATAGCCTAAAATCTAAGTTGCAACGAACTTAATTTATATTCCTATTTTCATCGAAATCCGTTCAGCCATTATCGCGTGAAAAGGTAACAAACATACAGACAGACAGACATACAAACAAAAATTTCAAAAAAGCGATTTTCGGTTTCAGGGTGATTAATTATATATGTTAGGACCAATTATTTTTGGAAAATCGAAAATTACCAGAAAAATTTCGGCTACAGATTTATTATTAGTACAGATTTACTTATTTAGGCCTGCTTATTTATTTACTTATTTGTTTACTTATTTATTTACTTATTTGTTTAATTATTTATTTACTTATTTGTTTAATTATTCGTTTGCTTATTCATTTTGTTATTTATTTATTTATTTACTTATTTACTCATTTATTTATTTATTTGTTTACTTATTTATTTACTTATTTGTTTAATTATTTATTTACTTATTTGTTTAATTACTTGTTCGCTTATTAATTTTGTTATTTATTTATTTATTTATATACTTATTTACTTATTTATATAGTTATTTGTTTAATTACTGACATTTATTTATTTATATACTTATTTACTTATCTATTTATTTACTTATTTACATATTTATTTAGTCATTTAATGATTTATTTATTTATTTAATTTTCTATATATTTACTTATTTGTTTAATCGATTTATTGTTATTTTGGCATATTATATTATCATGGATATTTACAAATATTTAAAAAACAAAAACAGCTTCACAACAATTCAACAATTATCTAGATTCACACATACGCCTATATATATATATTGTATATATAATTTATTTCTACAATTTATTTTCAACCAAAATATTAATTTCAAACTATAGAAACATGCCTGTAATATTACCGTCTGTACAAAATTTGGTGCCTTCAGCGCTAATTTTTCTGAAGTTGTATTATATTCACACATTGTTCCGTCGATTTAGTAAAATGCGTTTGAATCTAAAGAAAGCAGAAGTCAGTACAACGTATGCTGTTATTGTGACGAGAATCTAAGCCATCTGCATACCGGTAGACATCGTGTCACAAACACGTTCACGTCTGAGTATTTCTGATGAAGTAAATATTATTCAACGCCTTGAAAGCGGCACAAATATTAAGTATGTTAGCATGTCTCTCGTAATGTGAGCGGACCTGGGTTCAAAGCCCGGTTGGGGCACGTTACCTGGTTGAGTTATTTCCGGGTTTTTCTCAAAGCCCATTAAGAACAAATACTGAATAACTTTCAGTGCTGGATCATGAATACATTTCGATGACATTATCCCACAGATGGTAGAAATCCATCCCCGTTATAAAGCGACGTAAAATAGGCCTAAACCAAATAAAAATAGAAATTGCAAGTATTACGGAAATATATAGGACTTTTATATTACGAAATTATGAAGGGTTATAAAGTAACACAATAACAATTGCTACATTACATAAGGTAATTAAACTAAAAATATTGAAATAAAAAAATGTAAATCGAGAGAGGTGATATGAAGTAAGAATAGGCCTATTCATATTACTATGATGTACCGAAGTACATATTATGGATCTTCAGTGCAGTAATTCTGCGTTTCCATATGATGAAAAATCGGTAGAATGGAGAAAAATTATCTCCGGGTTCGAATCTCGGTGCCGGAGAGCATTTTTATCCGTTCTACCGATTCTTAATCATAAGAACATTCAGTTTTAAAGTAGGGAACGGATAGTTTGAGCTACGATCACCAGAACAATTTGTTTTAAAAAATACAGTGTTGCCACATTGTACAATTACAAATTCTTGGGACGAAACTTTGTCATTAATATATTTCGTCTCCATTTTCATCCCAGATTCCGACGATGTAGTTGGTGTGCACGAATTTTGGGACACTCTGTATGTCTAAACTTTAACTGAGATTAAGTAATGAAGGCCATGGGCAACATGAACACTGCGAACGTTTGTGGAAATTATTTAGCAAACAGAATAATGATAAGTTCATTGGTTGTGAATTCAATGCTATTAAATTCTGTAGTGTTGTTTCATAGGCCTATTGAAAAAAGAATATTAAAACAAAATATTTAATTGCATTCTTCAAAAATTGTTCTTGTGTTTTAGAGTTTTTATATGTTAGGAGAAAATCCACAAAACGATTAGGGAAAACACGGAAATTTTATTTGAAGCAAGTAAAGTGATAAGTTTGCAAGTAAATCCTGAAAAGACAAAGTATATGATTATATCTCGTGACCAGAATATTGTACGAAATGGAACTATAAAAATTGGAGATTTATCCTTCGAAGAGGTGGAAAAATTAAAATATCTTAGAGCAACAGTAACAAATATAAATGAAACTTGAGAGGAAATTAAACGCAGAATAAATATGGGAAATGCCTGTTATTATTCGGTTGAGAAGCTTTTGTCATCTAGTCTCTTGTCAAAAAATCTGAAAGTTAGAATTTATAAAACAGTTATATTACCGGTTGTTCTGTATGGTTGTGAAACTTGGACTCTTACTTTGAGAGAGGAACAGAGATTAAGAGTGTTTGAGAATAAGATTCTTAGGAAAACATTTGGGGCTAAGAGGGATGAAGTAACAGGAGAATGGAGAAAGTTACACAACGCAGAACTGCACGCATTGTATTCTTCACCTGACATAATTAGGGAAATCTAGACGTTTTAGATGGGCAGGGCATGTAGCACATATGGACGAATGCAGAAATGCATATAGAGTGTTAGTTGGGAGGCCGGAGGGAAAAAGACCTTTGGGGAGGCCGAGACGTAGATGGGAGGAGAATATTAAAATGGATTTGAGGGAGATGGGATATGATGATAGAGAGTGGATTAATCTTGCACAGGATAGGGACCGATGGCGGGCTTATATGAGGGCGGCAATGAACCTCCGGGTTCCTTAAAAGCCATTTTTAAGTAAGTATAGGCAACGATATTTGAAATCAGACCCTTTAGGTTGAAAAGCCGATTATCTAAGCGTTTGTCTAGAACAAAAAAAACATGAAATATTGGAAGAGGGATGCAATGAATAGAGGATGGAGTGTTAAGTCTCACTTATGTAGTTATGCATGCAATTCGGAAAAAGTGAATTCTCTTCAGAGATTGTTTAATAAGAAAGCAAAAGTTGGAATAGCAAGTTTCGGTTATTTCCGCGAAAGAAGGAGCAAAGACGTTAATCTCATTATTATGGTGAGTGGATGCTGGTTGCAGTTTGGAAATCAGGTTAGGATCCATTCCTGCTGTAAGAAAAACTTATAACATTTTCCAAGTTCTTCATAAAATTCTGCTCGAAAGTTTCTCGCCTCGTCTCGCTAGGAAGCTGAAGTATAGAATTCAGTTTCACTATCTATTCGTATTTATGCAGCTCCGTATTTTAAAGTTTTCACTGTTACTTCTGAAAATAACACTCTCGGTGGTTATCTAGCTTACCATAGGATATGAAGTTGGCAAATCCGATCTGAGGGAGATGCTTTATTGTAAGGAGATAAAATATCTTTAGCAATATTTCCTTCACAAAGGAATTAAAAACACAGAGGTGATGTATTACATATTTAAGGGAAGACGTAGTCTCAAATACACTGTTAAATGTAATTAATCGCTGATCCCACAATTTTTTAGCTATCCATATGCAATTTGGTACAGATATTTACAATGACCGATTCTATTATGATGCTTAATAGTACATGATGCAACGAGCCTATGATAGTAATTAAGACGCGAGTATGTTTATGAAACTCGCTTGCGCTCGTTTCATAATTTTCATACGAGCGTCTTAATTACCATTATAGTCAGGTTTCATACGACTTTTTATGCTCGAGCATATTGATTTTTTCCGGCAATTGGTGAAATGAATTTGGGTGAATGTGCTTTGTGAAAGGCTGGAAGATGACGGTGAATTGACGTTAATTTGTGTGTTGTTTTTTTCGACTGAGTTGAATATTGTCCAATCTCGCGCTAGTTGTCTTTCGATTGTATATTCGAGAATAATCGATACTTGCGTTTTTCATATTGCTTCAATGGTATTTTCTGATTGGTGGAACACCTGAACTGAATGAATAGGTGTACTTTAATGAGGTCCATTAAAGGGCTGCTACCAGGTGTATAATTACTACATTTCGGCATGGTCGAGCATAAAATATATGTAAAGATTAATTTTTCGTCTTACAGAATATATGTTATGGTAACAATGATTACACTGGTCAACAAAATTAAACACATTTTTTTGTTGAAAGATAAAGAATGGGCGATTCTTATAGCACTTTGCGTGCCAATTTCAGATCGGTTTTCAAATTTTTTCTATCACCCAGGGTTTTTGAGTAATTATATGAAATGTTTTCAGACTTTTCTAGTATTGATACCTTGTAACATTTTACCTAAAATCATATTTATTTACCTAAAATGTGTGTGAAATAGATTTTAGGCTATACTTCGTTTAGAAACAACTCTTGAGTGTCCAGCAGTAGTCTGACAGGATATTTGGGCTCCATTTTTCGTGGTCGCACCTTTCCATTTCAGAAAAATCCTGATGAAAAGCTCCCCATGTTGGTCGCTCAGTACCCGAAGGTTTTAAGGAAAGAAAATATAGATGAGAATCCAATCAGTTATTTTGAGTGATACATTACACCCCATCACGTTATAGAACTGAATCAGCTCGCTGACGTGTTCCCTGTAATCTTCTGATCTGTGGTTCCTAGAAAGTAACAGTGTGTTGAATGATCCTTAGGTTCCCGGCATACTTCTCATGTGATAGTCAAATTACGTCGCTGGTTCAGGATCTAGCTGAAGAGGTAGATAGAGGCGGAAGAATCGATGCAGTTGTGATTGATTTTTCGAAAGCATTTGATTTGGTGCCACATGACATATTAATAGATAAGTTAAGTAGGCTAGGAATAGATAAAAGAGTGGTGCTATGGATCCAAGAATTCTTAAAAGGTAGAACCCAGAGAGTTAGAGTAGGTCATGAAATATCGGAAATTGGAAATATAAGTTCAGGGGTACCACAGGGCAGCGTTCTGGGCCCATTACTCTTTATAATATACGTAAATGACCTATGCCAGAATATTACATCAAATATGAGGCTATTTGCAGACGACTGCATTATCTATAGAAAGATTAGAAATAATTCAGATGTAAATGCTATTCAAACAGACTTGAATAAAATTTATAACTGGGCGTTAAAGCATAGGATGAAAATAAATGGTTCTAAAAGTAAATCTATAACATTTTGTAAAACCCGAGAGGAAACTAGTCTTAATTACGAATTCAGTGGTGTTGTAATTCCGCAAGAACAATGTTGTAAATACCTAGGAGTGTATTTAAACTCCAAACTTTCTTGGGGAGAGCCTGTTGATAATGTTACGGGTAAAGCATGGAGGGCACTTCACTTTATTATGAGAATCTTGAGAAAGGCTAGCCCCAAATCGAGGGAAATAGCATATATAACGTTAGTGCGACCGTTAATGGAATACGGAACTACGTGTTGGGATCCCTATAGAATATACCAGATAAATTCCTTAGAAAGAATCCAGTATAGGACAGCTAAATTTGTTAAAGGTAAAAGAGAAGATGGAAACGACACGATAAAAGAACTTAAATGGGAAACTTTGGAAAACAGACGTAGGAAAACTAGAATAACATCATTGTATAGAGCACATCTAGGTCAGAAAGCATGGGTAGACACTACGGCTCGGTTAGAAAAGCCAACGTACTATGGTAGGAACGATCATGATTTTAAAATCAAATGTAAGAAACAGAAAACGGATGTAGGTAAATTCTCATTTTTAAATAGAACTATAAATGATTGGAATGACCTACCTGCAGCGGTCTTTGAGGGCTGTCCTTCCTTAAGGAGATTCATGAATAATTTAAAAAGTTGTATATAAAGTGAAAATTAAAATTAAGATGACATTCAACATTTAATTTTTTAAGGTGACATGTATTTATCTAGGCTGACGAGTTTACTTCCTTGGTTTGATTCGTAAATTATTTAAAAATAGCGTGTAAGAGGGCCTTAGACTAGAAATGTTTAGTTTAAATGTAGTTCTGTTTATAAGTATGCATAAGGATGTAATTATTTGACTTATTTGAACTGTTGTATCAGTGAAGCGAGGTGAGTCAGTGAAGTTATGGTTTTACAGTGCAGTGAACAGTTCCGATCAGTGATAATTTATAGCGTCAATGAAATGTGTTCTATAGTGTCAGTGAAATGTGTTACAGAGTGTCAGTGAAATGTGTGCTAAAGTGTCAGTGAAATGCGTCATAGTGCCACTACAGGGAATGAGATGAGAGTAAAGTGAAAGACTATTGAAACTTATGTAGGACCTATACATAATTATGTAGGTTGTATTGTAAAATTAGGTATTTTATTTTATGTTTTATTATTATTGTGTTAAATTGTATTGTGTATTCTTATTGTATTGTGTATAAAATTGTATGTATTGTAAAATTGTATTGTGTATTGTAAATTTTATTGTGTATTGGTTATCATTTTATTGTGTATTGTTAATATTGTATATACCACTGCCACCGGGTGCTTGCCCACTTGCAGTGTAAATAAATACATACATATCATTGAAACTGGAAAAGGCATGTGACGGGATCCTTTTAGCCAACCAGTTAGTGTAATAGAATTACATGGAGTAGAACAGATTTCAGGGACCCAGTTCCTGTCCTCATCTATTTTGCAATCAAAAGAACACTAGTAAGCTCTTTTAACTAGTGGATTAAAATTCACCTGTGTGCTTCCAAAGTTAATTAAATTGTTTGTGATTTACACAGTATTTCGAGGTATGTTTCACTTCATAAGATACTTTTACCATACTTAAAATTAGGAAAAAGAAAACATGGGCACCAACCAACCCTGGGCCACAAGCTTGAAACGGTGGAACCAAAAAGGTGTACTAGTATGGCCGTCAAATTACCCATAGTTCACTCTTTGTCCGGTGTGTTTATCAGCTCTTTTTTTTTCATATTATTACAATTACAAATTGTTTCATGTTGTTTTGAATATTTCAAAAGTGTAATCAAGTTCACCAAGTGTGTGTGTTTTTTTAAATAACCTAATATTCTGTTCGGCTCAATTGTAGAATATATCCGTTGATATGTCCCCGTGCTCTTTGACATGTGAAGGAGTGTCAACATCCTTCTTGATAAAAGAAAGAACATGGAAATGAAAAGTCCAGTCCATGTCTCAACCGTAACACTTTAAATAAATATACAGTGAAATTTACATTGATATAATAATCTGCTAATACTCCTGTTACCTCCACATCCATTCTAAACCGTTTACGTATGACCGAAACCGAAAGTAGCAATTGAATATTTGGCGATTGGCGGTATTTCGCGGAGGATTATGGGGCATAGAAGGTGTAGTTTGACGTCATATCCGTCGCTCCGACTATCAAGCATATTTGCTTGGAGTGCTCCCTCCTTTCTTTTTATCCTCTCAGGTTCCAACTCAATTGACAATTAATACTAACTCTCGCAATCTTATGAAGAATAAAATTCATTGTTATGAATTCTAACTTCGCAGGCAACAGTGATCTAAAGTTATATGTCAATTGCTACAGCAATAAAATGAAATATTTCAAATATTTTCTTTCCATTAACACGTTAAGGACTGTGTATAGCAATAAAATTTTTTTTTTCTAAAATTAAAAACAAAAATGATGGGTGACAGAAAAATTCTGACTTCATTTTTGGAATCAGAAGACGACATTACATAAGAAACAGCAGAAATTGTACATTTAACAAAGTCATGGTTGACCAGTGTTATTAGAGGATAAAAATTCGCTCCGGCGGCGGGGATCGAACCCGGATCCTTAGTTCTACGTACCAAGTGCTCTAACCACTGAGCTACGCCGAAGTTCAATCCACAGCACCGGATAGAATCCCTCTCCTCTAGTGTTTTTCCCTTTGTGGCCTGACTCCAAGTTCGACATATATGTTGACATATAGTATTAGTATTAGTAGTATTTATTTATTTAACCTGGTAGAGATAAGGCCGTCAGGCCTTCTCTGCCCCTCTACCAGGAGATTCCAACTACAATATCAACAATAAAATTACAATTAGTATTAACTTTACAATTACAATTACAAACAATATTACAATTAGCATTAAATTTACAATTACAATAAAATCAAAGTACGAAAAGATTACCTGAATAATTAAAGCTAGATAATTTATCATAGAGAAAAAAGAATATTTTATATTTACTGAATTACAAATTAAATCTAGAATAACAAAATTGTATAGTGATGAAATTACTGAATATTGAAATATTTTGTGATAGATTAAAGAAACTATTTACAAGTAATCAATTACTGACCAAGTGCCTAGTAAGTTTTCGTTTGAATTCAATTTTATTTCGACAGTCCCTGATGCTAGCAGGTAGCGAATTCCAGAGTCTTGGCAGGGCTATTGTGAAAGAAGATGAGTATGAGGAGGTGCGATGGGATGGTATTGTTAGTATTGTTTCATGACGAGAGCGTGTGTTCAGATTATGGTGGGAAGAAAGGTAAGTGAAGCGAGATGACAGGTACGAAGGAATATAAGAGTCAACTGCCATTATACAAGGAACGCACTGAACTGAGTGACTTGGTGGCCGGGATTCTGCAGTAATATGCACTGTTGGGTGAAGAATCTACGTAAAAATTAATTTTTCGTCCTACAGAATATATCTGTTATGGTAACAATGATTTAGAGGATAAAAATTCGCTCCGGCGGCGGGGATCGAACCCGGGTCCTTAGTTCTACGTACCAAGTGCTCTAACCACTGAGCTAGGCCGAAGTTCAATCCACAGCATCGGATAGAATCCCTCTCCTCTAGTGTTTTTCCCTTTGTGCCTGACTCCAAGTTCGACATATATGTTGACATATATTAAGTCAACTGCCATTATACAAGGAGCGCACTCAATTGAGTGACTTGGTGGCCGGGATTCTACAGTAATATGCACTGTTGGGTGAAGAATCTACGTAAAAATTAATTTTTGGACCTACAGAATATATCTGTTATGGTAACAATGCTGTGCTGTGGACATACGAGCATGGTAGGAACGATCATGATTTTAAAATCAAATGTAGGAAACAGAAAACGGATGTAGGTAAATTCTCATTTTTAAATATAACTATAAATGATTGGAATGACCTACCTGCAGCGGTCTTTGAGGGCTGTCCTTCCTTAAGGAGATTCAAGAATAATTTAAAAAGTTGTGTATAAAGTGCAAATTAAAATTAAGGCGACGTTTAACATTTAATTTTTTAAGGTGACATGTATTTATTTAGCCTGACGAGTTACTTCCTTGGTTTGAATTGTAAATTATTTAAAAATGGCGTGTAAGAGGGTCTTAGGCTAGAAATATTTAGTTTAAATGTAGTTCTGCTTATAAGTACAGTATGCATAAGGGTGTAATTATTTGACTTATTTGAACTGTTGTATCAGTGAAGCGAGGTGAGTCAGTGAAGTTATGGTTTTACAGTGCAGTGAATAGTTCCGATCAGTGATAATTTATAGCGTCGATGAAATGTCTTCTATAGTGTCAGTGAAATGTGTCCTAAAGTGTCAGTGAAATGCGTCATAATGCCAGTACAGTGAGTGAGATGAGAATAAAGTGAAAGACTATTGAAACTTATGTAGAGCCTATACATAATAATGTAGGTTGTATTGTAAAATTAGGTATATTATTTATGTTTTATTATTATTGTGTGAAATTATATTGTGTATTCTTATTGTATTGTGTATAAAATTGTAGGCCTATTGTGTATTGTATAATTGTATTGTGTATTGCTTATCATTTCTTTATTGTATATTGTTTATATTGTGTATACCACTGCCACCGGGTGCATGCCCACTTGCAGTGTAAATAAATGCATACATAATTTCAGTACAGTTAGGCCTACCTTATTGTGTCTTTTTTTATAGACTTTCGCTAAATGTATCGAAGAGAATATATTTCCTTGCCTCTAGCTCTTTTAAAATAAATAATTTCATCTCTAACACAATGTTCAAGTATTTTCCTTGTTTGTGAAACAATAATAAATTAACGCGCGCATATGGAAAGTTCGCTACTTGCACCATCTCTCGACCGAAATTAGTACTGTTACGCACGTAAAATTACCATTGTTATCTGAAAGTAGAATATTACGTTTAAATATTGACAAATACATGATAAAATATTTTATCATTATTTCTGATAAAATAATTCTGATAAATATTACGCCTATAGAATTGATGATAAACCGTTCTTGGAATCCTGAAATACTAATTTATTATCAAAGAGGTGAACATAATCTGATTCAAAGTATGACGTGTGGAAAACAGCCTTTCCTCCACTATACACTTTTGTGACGTCACTAATAACTTTTTACTACTACTATAAAACCGTTGTATATTACTGTATTTTGTGGAACAGAAAGTTACAGCTCCATAGTATACAAGAACTTTTACTAATAATTAATAATGTATTAGAGTATTACATCATACTTTTTGTGTATTAGGGCTCTAAATTTTCCCTCTTGAAGTATGGTGCATAAACACAATAAAAAAGTGACAATCATTTAAATTAAGGAGTTCTTTGTACCATGAAAAATTGCAAACACTCACTATAACGAAACTATGGCTTTTGTAAGTGGGTCATAATTGTCCTCCTCCATCCTTAAAATATTTATAACTCTCACATATTATCAATTATTTTAGCTGTATGGGTATATTACCGGTTGTTCTTTATGGTTGTGAAACTTGGACTCTCACTTTGAGAGAGGAACAGAGACTACGGGTGTTTGAGAATAAGGTGCTTAGGAAAATATTTGGGTCTAAGAGGGATGAAGTTACAGGAGAATGCAGAAAATTACACAACACAGAACTGCGCGCATTGTATTCTTCACCTGACATAATTAGGAACATTAAATCCAGACGTTTGAGATGGGCAGGGCATGTAGCACCAATGGGCGAATCCAGAAATGCATATAGAGTGTTAGTTGGGAGGCCAGAGGGGAAAAAGACCTTTGGGGAGGCCGAGACGTAGATGGAAGGATAATATTAAAATGGATTTGAGGGAGGTGGGATATGATGGTAGGGACTGGATTAATCTTACTCAGGATAGGGACCAATGGCGTGTTTATGTGAGGGTGGCAATGAATCTCCGGGTTCCTTAAAAGCGATTTGTATGTAAGTATGTATGGGTAAAGTTAAAGTGAGTATTTATAAGACTTATTATCGAACTAATTGTTATTTTTGAAAGTAAATCCTGTGCTTTACCTGAACCTACATTTACAAGTAAAGTATCTGGGAAAAGAAAATATAACAGACAATTTTTGGAATCGTCTTAAACTAAGGGGCTTGAAGAATTAGAAAAAAATCAAAATTACAAACTTTATAGAAGGATCCTAATATTGTCATTGACATAAAATTAGACAATTGGAGTAGCTGATCCACTTAATTAGCATGAACAACCGAACCCATAAAGTATTAGGCCTATTAGCTGCTAATCCAGGTGGTAAAAGAAGAGTCGGAAGACCAAAATTATGATAGTTGGGAGATGTCCAGAATGATCTTGCAAGGGCAGGGATAAAGAAATGCAGACAGAGAGAATTGGTCAACTGTTATTAAGGAGGTTAAGGCTAAGCTGAATAGGCCGTAGCACCACAGGTGGTGGTGGTGGTGGTGGTGGCCTATATATGGTATGGTACCAGTTTCTGGTTTTTGATGCGAAGAATTCGGTAATTCCCATTTCAAGGGCTTCCAAGTTTTAGAATCGTCTTTCACGCAGAAAGTATTCCACTAATCGAAACAGATGACAAGTTTATCTGAATGTCCAAGATCAGGACTATATGCCGAGTGTGGTAGCAGTTCTATTCCTTCAAATTCCTTGGTTTTTTCCAGGGTTCTTCTAACGGTATGAGTTATAGCATTACTCTATTGCAAGAAAATTCTATTTCGACTAAATAATGCCGAGTACCTCTCTCAAAGCTTGAGGGTGGAGTCGTTATTGCCCCACGTTGGAAAGCGCCGTTTGTGGGCGGATGCGTCTCGGTTGAGGCCCCACGTAGAAGACCATTTGAGGGTGGAATGGGTCGTCATGGTGGTCCTCAATCGATGATGATGTACGGCTGATGTCCCTCGCTTGCACCAGCCGGCAGGTCCACGGCAGTCAGCACTCGTCCTTCGGGAAGCGCGAATAGGGTAGGCGAATTTATTATTGTTTTAAGAAGTGGGCGCCAGCCCACCCTATTTCGACGCTCGGTGTAGCCTGAGAGCCATTCAGGGTAGCCGAGGTACAGTTGTGGTGTAGGATGATGTCGGGAATAATACCAAGCCGGCTACTTAGATAAAAGGTAGTGTTGATTTCGATACTATAAGTTTATTGTCGTATTCAATTGGAAACCCTTGAGTATGTATTTCCGGCTGAACTTATAATTTAATGGTCGGTCGTACTTCTGTATCCACTCTATGGCAGCGCTGAATATACCCTATTCCCTACTATAAACGCGATCCTTGGTTCGATACTCTATAATCGAGGCTCCTATTCGGTCACTCCGCTTTCTCTCTATCCGGACGGCTACTGATGGTAATGTTGACGAGTAGCCTCGTCGATGAAAAAGTTCTGTTTATCGAGTCTTCGCCGGAAGAAAGACTAGTAAGTAGGGCCGTCGACACCAAAAAGCTCAGTATGTAGGGCCGTCGACACGAAGAAAGCTACGTATGTAGGGCCGTCGACACGAAGAAAGCAGCTCCGTATGTAGGGCCGTCGACACGAAAAAAGCTACTCTCCGCGCCTTGTCACCCTTATTTATAAAAACCTATCCTACGCTAAAACTAACTATCCTATTGGCTAACAACTACGTCATTTAACCAGCCTAAAATCTATTCTCTATTGGTCCAAAGTGACCTCATAAGCTGAACCAAGATCTCTTCTCATTGGTCGCGAAGTACGTCATCTCTACATTTAGACTTTGGACTTCCCACAACATCAAATTAGCTAGTAGATTTTTCGAGAATACCCGTTCTTTTGGAAAACCCCGAGCTTTGCAATTGCTTTCCCACGAGTCTTGTCCAACTCTCGGATTTTACGCTTGAATGAGTGTCTATATGCAAAACTCCGCACAAGGTGGCCATAAATCTGTCCGATGCTAAGTGACTCGGAGACGAAACACCTGCGTGGGAACTAATTCTAACAAAGTCGCCAGAACATCCCCGCGAATACATGTAACAAAAATATGGAGATATCAACCTCGCTATTAAATCTGTCTCTCCGCCTCCTAATTACTGCTTCAAGCTTCATGAACTCATTCTAGCTGTCGAGAATAAATATCTGCTTCGATTTCACGTCCATTTGAAACAAACTCCCAGTGAACCACGCCTTCAAAATTCCACCAGACACTGCGTTGAACCTGTTCAGGTGTCAGTTCATGAGGTAAAGATCAGCAACTTCTGTGTGATTTTCTAAAGGTTTTAATGTGGCGATATATTGTATCTTATGATGCACTAACTTCTTTTGAGAACCTACGAGTATATTTTTGTAGAATTTCTTTCAATACCTTGCTTGTTACCTCTGATGTTCTAGCTAATAACTATTATCAGGTTCACACCAGTGGAGTAACGTTTAGCACGTCTGGCCGCGAAATCAGGTGGCCCGGGTTCGAATCCTGGTCGAGGCAAGTTACCTGGTTGAGGTTTTTTCCGGGGCTTTCCCTCAACCCAATTTGAGTATATACTGGGTGACTTTCGGTGCTGGACCCCGGACTCATTTCACCAGCATTATAGCCTTCATCTCATTCAGACGCTAAATAAGCTCAGATGTTGATAAAGCGTCGTAAACTAACCTACTAATAGTACATTATGCAACGAGCCTATAATGATAGTAATTAAGAATCGAGTATGGATATTTATGAAACGAGCGCAAGCGAGTTTCATAATTTTCATACGAGCTTCTTAATTACCATTATAGGCGAGTTTCATACGACTTTTTATCCTCGACCATATTTCTAACTTGAAATTACCGGTATTCAGATGTATACATTTTATTTGTAACTGACAAGATCGGAAATGACCTTGTTCTAGGTCGTGAATTGTGAGATGTGCGCAGAAGCGAAAGTATTGATTTTTTCCGAGGAACAATAATGTCATTGACCTTGACATAGTCCCGTTAAACTTGATAATATTATAATTTTATAACCTTGATTATTGAATTCGACATTGAAAAACGAGATGACAAATTGAATTTATTTGAATATTATTTACAATTAACGCTAATTATTATAGTAACAGAACATAACCTTCTGCGACAGTTGGATTTCCAGCCTCCGTGACTTTTCGCTAATTCTCTTTCGATTGCATATCCGAGAATAATCGATACTTGTGGTTTTATAACGGTACAAAGCTGACCTGTCATTGGCTGAACAGTTGTAACCTGAGTCGTCATTGGCTGAAAGACCTGACCTTTAATGAGTAGGTGTACTTTAATGAGGTCCATTAAAAGTCTGCTACCAGGTGTATAATTACTACATTTCGGCATGGTCGAGCATAAAAAAAAATAAAACTATTATCAGGCAGGAGAAATCGGTTTAGCCATTATCGAGTAGAAAGGTAACTAACATAAAAGCAATAAATTCAAAAAATAAATTTTCTGTCTCAGGATATTTCATTAGGCCTATTGCATATATTAACACCAATTATTTTTCTAAAAACGGAAATTACCGGAATAATTTAGGCTACAGTTTTATTATTAGTATAGATTTGTTTTATTGTAAATGAAAGAGAAAAAATCTTAGACAAAATTAGTAAATTTATACTGTATGATTGTAACTAATTTGAGGGAGATGGGATATGATGATAGAGACTGGATTAATCTTGCTCAGGATAGGGACCGATGGCGGGCTTATGTGAGGGCGGCAATGAATCTCCGGGTTCTTTAAAAGCCGTAAGTAAGTAAGTAAGTATAATTGTAACTAACGTTCACAAAAATCAATAAAGATTATTTGTAATATTTTTTCAGCCTCACTCACAAAATTCTATCTTTCTCCGTTTCAAAACAGCGTGGATTAACTCGCTTTCCTGGTATGTCTTCATTACACCTTAGGGAATGATCCCTGGAAAACCTGTCCCATTATATCTCCAAAGGTTTCGAACCCATTCCCTTTAGGAAATGAACTGCCTCTGGACGGGCAGAGACCCGACATCACTGGATGATGGACGTCATTTCACTGCACCCATTACAAGGGACAAAAAAATCAGCCAGCAAGTTCATTATTTGGTTTCAAACAGAATGGTGGGGCTGCGTGTATCCATTGCCCAGCGGATTCCAATGGGCTGCAGCTTACGCGTGCGAATACATGTGCTGCGAGCAAGAGCGACACAAGTCACTTCAAGTGGGAACGAAATCGATACGTCTCAGTCTTAATTCAATAGCCTGATTTGCGTAAAGTTTAGCCAGGGAAAAATCTGTTTCTAGAACGTGAAGAAAAATAATATGATAATTTTGAATTAAGCAATTGGTTACTTAAGAGGACACTATGGCGAAATAATGTTGAAGAATTAAAAAAACGCACTTTTTTGTTTTTATGATCGTAATTACTTATTTACATATTTATTTATTTATTTTATTTATTTATTTACTTAATTACTTACTCACTTACTTACTCACTTATTCACTCACTTACTTAATTACTTACTTACTCACTTGCTCACTTACTTAATTACTTACTTGTTTTATTTATTTATTTATTTATTTATTTGATTAATTAATTTATTTACTTATTTCTTTAATTATTTATTTATTTTTTTTATTTATTTATTTACTTACTTATTTAGTTACTTATTTATTTTTTATTTATTTATTTATTTAGTTACTTATTTACTTAATTACTGACTTACTTATTTATATATATATATATATATATATATATTTATCTATTTATTTATTTACTTAATTACTTACTTATTTACTTATTTATGTATTTACTTATTTATTTACTTACGTAATTACTTACTTATTTATATATATTTATTTATTTGCTTATTTATTTATTTCTTTATTTTATTTATTTATTTCTTTCTTTATTTTATTTATTTATTTATTTACTTAATTACTTACTTACTTATTTATGTATTTATTTAGTTACTTATTTACTCAATTACTGACTTACTCACTTATTTATTTATTTATTTATTTATTTATTTATTTATTTATTTATTTATTTATTTATTTATTTATTTATTTATTTACTTAATTACTTACTTATTTACTTATTTATGTTTTTATTTATTTGTTTACTTATTTAATTACTTAATTACTTATTTATATGTATATTTATTTATTTACTTAATTACTTATTTATATATATATATTTATTTATTTAATCTGACAGGATTAAGGCCATAAGGCCTTTTCTTCCAACCTACCATCTTATTTGAGATTGTTTTAAATTATCTAGTCATATAATAAATTGTGGCCAAACATGCGGTGTGTGAATGACTAGACAGAAATGTGTGTTTGTTTTATTAACACTGTTTTCTCGACTTTAAAATTTTAAACTGTTTAATGAATGAAAAAGCTCCTGACACAACAGTTGGTGTCAGATTGGTCTGAAACTTCTCACAAAAGTCAATTAAATGTTGATAAATAAAATTGTATTAGTATTTGTATGAAATCTTAATATTAAGTTCCTTTGGTGCATATTCATATTGCACTTAGATTACAAAATGCTGTAAGGTTAAATTAATGAAACTTAAAAATTTATTATGAGACAATATTTAGACTGAGCGCAAAGAAGCTAACTCCCATGACTATTATATTGTTATATGCCCCTGAATTCTGCATTCTGATCAAAAGTGAACAAGAAGAACTGAAGCAATGAGGTTGAGATTTTTAAGACGTGTTGGAGGTTAGACACAGAAAGGGTTTTAAATTGAACGGGTGACATAAGCTAATATCATCATCATGAAGGATTGAGTATTTAGTCTTATTGCCGTATCATTAAATTTTATTCTTCTTAATTTTGTGCAAGTTGTAGGCCGTATGACCCGTTCCATAGTTAGGCTATATCTGATGATGATGATGATGATGATGATTATTATTATTATTGTTATTATTATTATTATTATTATTATTATTATTATTATTATTATTATTATTATTTTACTTGTTGTAGTGATGGCAGAAATAATAATAATAATAATAATAATAATAATAATAATAATAATAATAATAATAATAATAATAATAATGATTTATTTAACCTGGCAGAGTTAAGGCCACACGGCCTTCTCTAACACTCAACCAGGAGTAAAGACTGCGTTACAAAAACACTACAAATTTACAAAGTACACTACAATTTTACACACAAAACTGAATAAGATAATAATAATAAAATGTAAACAACAAATAAGAAGAAATCAGACATAATATATAACATACAGAAAGAAAGAAAAAAGCATAATAATATGTGAACAGCAGGTCAAAATAAATTAGGCGTACAAAAAAAGACAATTATTCATAATAATAATAATAATAATAATAATAATAATAATAATAATAATAATAATAATAATAATAATAATAGTAATAAAATAGTGCTGTACAAAGTATACAGTGAATACAATATTTCTAAGTACACACAATAAGGAAAATTAGGATTATATATAGCTCAACTTATCACATTACAGATATAACATTATCGGAAAATATGAAAACAAAAATATAAAATAAGTTGAATATCACTAGAACATAAAAAAAAATATGAATACGTGGAAACCTGCAATGCAACACTTGTCATAATAGTAAGTTAGTTTGGCAACTCGTCATAAGATAATTTTCTAACTTGGATTTGAAAGATTTCAATGTTCGGCAGCCCTTGACTTCAGGCGGCAGAGAGTTCCAGTGACGAGAGGTAGCAACAGTGAAAGATGAGGAATACAGAGACGATGGGTGAAGTGGAATTTCTAGCGTGTTATCGCGTTGTGATCGAGTATTAATATTATGATAGCGAGAGAGAGTATGAAAACGAGCGAATAAATAATAGGGGGATGAAGAGTGCATAATTCGATATAAGAGAGAATGTGAGTGCAGATTTCTCCTCACATGTAACCTAAGCCATGATAACTTCTCGAAAGAAGGTGAGATATGATCATAGTATCGAACATTACAAATGAAGCGGACGCACGCGTTATGAACACGCTGTAGTTTTTGAGCGGAATCAATCCTGAGATCACTGAACAAAACGTCACAATAATCGAAGTGAGATAGAATGAGTGTCTGTACCAGCGTTTGTTTTAATTTAGATGGATAATGATACAATCTTTTTAGTGAATGGAGAATAGAGAATGCCTTCTTACATGTATATTTAAAATGACGATGACAATGAGAGTGGAAATTATAATATACTCATGTAGTGGTGATGGTTGGACTGATGGTAAAATGGATAACAGTGGTGATGACTACAGTCATTAAGAGGCAGTGCGATGATATTGTTGCTGATGGTGAATGTAACGCATTGACGGAAGTGCCTGTAAGCACTCTCGATTTCAACTCCAAGTTCCTCTCTGTCTGTTACGCCGCTCTTGCACGCCCCACACTGTATTAGCTCAGCTCTCGTCTGCCTCACCCTTCCATTAATTGTGATATGGAAATTCCCTCGGAACTCGGATGACCTGCGCGAACCTGACTTTCCATCACGGCTCACCCACCGAGAGTTCTCAAGTTGGGCATCAGACACGGTTCAGGTGTTTGTCCTGACAACACCCACTACAATTATCTGCCCTTCAATTGTTATGTCGACAAACATCGAGATGTGGACACAAGGCAGACCTCACATACTGATATAGAGAAATCTTGAGGTTATTTGCGTATCGTACATCAAAATACCAACCTGTCAAAATCATATATCGATGGGTAAGAAGAGATACCTGTATGTATAAAAATGGTCATTAAGTTTAAATACATTATTACTATTATTATTATTATTATTATTATTATTACTATCATTATTATTATTATTATTATTATTATTACTTACTTACTTACTTACTTACTTACTTACTTACTTACTTACTTACTTACTTACTTACTTACTTACTTATGGCTTTTAAGGAACCCGGAGGTTCATTGCCGCCCTCACATAAGCACGCCATAGGTCCCTATCCTGTGCAAGATTAATCCAGTCTCTATCATCATATCCCACCTCCCTCAAATCCATTTTAATATTATCCTCCCATCTACGTCTCGGCCTCCCCAAGGGTATTTTTCCCTCCGGCCTCCCAACTAACACTCTATATGCAGTTCTCGAGTCGCACATACGTGCTACATGCCCTGCCCATCTCAACGTCTGGATTTAACGTTCCTAATTATGTCAGGTGAAGAATACAATGCGTGCAGTTCTGTGTTGTATAACTTTCTCCATTCTCCTGTAACTTCATCCCTCTATACGAAAGTTCCAAGTTGGATGGGAGGACGCATTTTTTTGCTGTCAATATGATGAGAATATTAAATGTATGATTTCTTCACAAGTATTACGAGGAAAACGGTTGTATAACATAAAACGGCATTATACTACATGTTACTGATGAAACATTAAAAGGTTGTGTTATCATCATCATCATCATCATCATCATCATCATCATCATCATCTCTGTACGTCAACCATTTTTCAGCAGATGTACGAATAATGCGGTTAGCTCTTCAATTTGAACTCACTTAAATGTTAAATGAAAGCTAGATGTAAGGGCTTGACAAAATGTTGAACTTTCAAATCTTTGCCAAAAAATAAATATCCGAAGCTTCGTTCTTTCGCTTGCTCTGTTGAAGCCATGTTCGCTACAACATACGTTTGTGAACAATTATTTTCAACAATTAAAATAGTAAAAACCAAATTTAGATCACGACTGACAGACCTTCGTGATCAACTACGACTGGCAGTAAGTGATATAATTCCTGATTTTGAAACTTTGCCGCAGAGACATTCTGAAGACAGTTAATTTTAGGTTGTGATATTGTTCATTTATTGTTCATTTCTTCGTTACACATATTAAACATTAGTTTGTAGCCTTGTATTGTATAAAATTATATTTAAGTGCTTGACGTAAGGAAAATGAAAATCCGTTAATAAATCAGACAGTTGCTTCACTTTCCCTTCGGGTGTCCGCCTCCCTCCATAGGTGCTATGCACGTTGCAGGTTACACAGTGACTCGGCGCACGATTACATTTTCGCCACCGCTGCTTTACGAGTTTGTCATCCCTGTTACCCCTAACGCGCCTCTGCTGCCTTATACCACACAGCTACGGAGCTACGCTTTAAACTTGGTGAGAAGTAGGCTATATAACAGCATTTGTGCGCGTTTGTTTGTTGTTTTAAAGTTTTTCCTAGACGGGCACGATGAAATGAAAGGTGGACTTTATGAAATGTTTATTTCTCGTGTTTATAAGTAGTCACTTCCCGCCAGCTTGAATGCAATCGGTCCTTCTTAAATGATGACTGATATAGTATAATATTTCGCCACTCCCTATAAAGTAACACGCGTAATTTATTAATGTATACGAGAGCTAATAGATCATTTTGTGCCTCTTGTTTACTCTGCTATAGCAACAGATGATCATTATGGCCTGCATGAAACATAATTGAAACGCAACTGGGGTTTTATTTGTTTTAGACGGTAACGTATGTAGGTTAACAAGTTCTAATAGAGTAATAAATTATATATTAGAAATGCAATACAAACGTTCAGTGATGATATACAGGGTGATTCACGACTAACAATCCGGGCATTAGGAATCGATTCTACTGGCCATTTTGAGCATAAAATGTCATATGAGCATGGGTCCAATTATCATTCCTTTGAAAGTTACTCGTAAAAATAAAAAACGTCATACTGTGAATCAGGCTTTGGAGCTGCTTGCATCGTAATACAAATATTGGAACGTAAACTGAACGGAGTGTTGCGCTGTGACGTGAAGTACGGTGGTGAAGGGGAAGATAGGTCTGGTATTATCAGTCGCGCTTTCAGGTATAGCCGTGCCGAGGTACGGAACGCTAAGCGCCATTCACATCCGCGCGGCCAAGTGCATTGAAGTGGAAGAAGTGATATTTGAAAATCTGCTTCCAACCTGAGGTATGTTTATTTTATGATTAATACAGTATTTTGAATGAATATTTCTGTGTATTGTGAGTAACTCTTAGTTCTGCCCAACATCACTGCTACTTTCGAAGGATAAAATCAGCCCGTAACTCCTTAACGAACAATCATCTTACCCATCTTCACACTACATTTTATGCTGAAAATGGACCATACAACAGATTTCTAAAGCGCGGGCCATTAGTTGTGAATTATCCTATATAAAACGGGCAGTAATAACCTATAATATAGGTCCTATATGAAGCTTCTGAACTAGTTTTCGAATGAGGCTTGGTTTCATCTGAATGTGTACAAGTTGAACCATAAGTAATATGATTAATTTCTGGGTTTATTCTTCATGATATTTCAAACAAAAAAATTTAATACAATTTTCCTCGTTTTTGTTTCCTTTCCGAGATAATTGTTTTATATGAAAGATTTAATAACATGTTTTGCAGAAGCCATTGTTTTAATTCCCAATATGCTCAGTTTATTTTTTAGTAGGTTATTTTACGACGATCTATGAACATCTTACGTTATTTAGCGTCTGAATGAGATGAAGGCTATAATGCCGGTGAAATGAGTCTGGGGTCCAGCACCGAAAGTTACCCAGCATTTTTTCATATTGAGTTGAGGGGATTCAAACCCGGGCCAAATAGTTTCGCGGCCAGACGCGCTAAAAGTGTGGACCAATCAATTTAAGAGAGCTGTGCATTATGATAATAAGTGACAATTGTAACATTTTAAAATTCCTTTTCGGAAAGAAAAGTTACATTTCTTCAGATCAAATTTCTACACATTTAAAGGACAAAACTAAAATTCTTTCAATTATTTATTATCACAATACACTGTTCTCTTAACCCTTTCCAGCACAGTTGTTGTTCAGAAGAACAAGAGTTTTTCTTTCTTTCTAAATTTTATGGCACAGATATTCCATCATGGAACCACCTCTTGAGTATACATAGAGGTGACATATGTGTTTTGAAATTGTGTGCAGAGTTAAAATGTTGGAAAAAATTAATCGAAGCTTTGTTATGATCCATGAAATGAAAAATAAACAAACAAAAAATTAAAATGTGGTGCTGCAAAGGGTTAAATTGACTGAGTATATTGGGAATTAAATCAATGGCTTTCCTAAAACACGCTATGAAATGTTTCATATAAAACAATTTTTATCTCGAAAAGGAAGCAAAAACGATCAAAATTGTATTAAGCTTTTTGGTTTCAAATCTCTAAAAAAATAACCCCCTGAAATTAATGACATTATTTAGGGTCCACCCTATATGTTTTAATGCACGAAACAGTAGACATTGTATGAAGTGCAATAAATCCAGGTGCTAGTTTCAGATCCGTATGTTACATTACTCGAACTATGGATTTATAAATCTCAATTTCGGTGTTCTTTGTTATATTTTGCTCCCATAATACACGATTTAGCATCGCTATTGCTGATCTTCCTTACAATATTCTCTGTTAATATCGTTTTATTGCCCACAAATAATCAGTAACAAGTATACAATGAGCGAGATTAGCGGTCAAGATGAAATCTGTACAGATGCTGTTGAAAAGTGTTTCATGAAACTCACCTGGAGATGACCGTTTTGTTCTACTGCACAAAGTTCATAACACTGCAGACAACTGCATTCATTGTCGTGAGTTCTGCTGGGCATTGTCTTCTGAGATCTTCCAGCGTGGGTGGATTGTCATTCAAACTTTCCTGCAAATGGTGTTACATCTGGGAAGCAAAGAGACCTAGAGTCGTCACCAGGGAAACCTAGAAGCATAAAGACC
This sequence comes from Periplaneta americana, assembly GCF_040183065.1. Lineage (NCBI taxonomy): Eukaryota > Metazoa > Arthropoda > Insecta > Blattodea > Blattidae > Periplaneta > Periplaneta americana. The sequence goes on along the minus strand of NC_091118.1, from coordinate 206,220,899 downwards.
ATAATGCCACTTTAGACACGTGAATAGGGGTCTTGAATGTACAAGGCTATTCAAAAAAGAAGCAGCAGATTTCAAATATTTATTTCTTCCAAACTACAAAAGATAGAAACACAATTCCAACGTTCCTGGACAGACGAAAGTTTAAATTTTGAACGGGTAGGAGTTCCAATCACAGTTGCATTGGCGCTTTTGATTGTCTTTAGTAAAATTGCGACACAACAAGAAAAAGCATTTTGTGTGCTGCAATTAGAAAAAGTAGAGTCCATTATTGAAGTTCAACGTGCTTTTCGCCGTCAGTTTAATAAACAACTTCATCTTCATGCAAGATGGTGCCCCGGCTCATTCCCCTAACCACGTCCGACGTTACCTGAATGACACCATTCCAGTACGTTGGATTGGAAGAGGAGGAGAAGATCAACTTCATCGCCGGTGGCCTCCCAGGTCTCCATACCTCACTCCTTGTGATTTTTATCTGTGGGGTTACGTAAAAGACCGTGTTTTTATCTCCCCTATGCCTGACACTCTTGAAAGTCTGCGACATCGAATTGTTGAAGCTGTGAATTCGATAACTAGAGACCAGCTGATTCGTGTGTGGCAAGAAATGAGCCACCGTTTTGATATTTGTCGTGTAACACATAGTGCTCATATTAAATGCATACAACATTGAATCTTTCTCCGTCAGGAACGTTGGAACGATGTAATATTGTGTTTCTGTCTTTTGTAGTTTGGAAGAAATAAATGTTTGAAATCTGCTCCTTCTTTTTGAATAGCCATGTATTTGTGGTTGTCTAAGGGTGCATTAAAACTATTTTAAAGGCATTATAAATCATAATATTACAATAATAAGATGTACAGCGTAATATAAAAATAAATCACAAATAAATAATAATAATAATAATAATAATAATAATAATAATAATAATGGTGTGGTTAAAGGCGTAATAGATCAACTATTGATAAGATATTTTGTATTCCACAGATAATGGAAAGAAAAAGGAGTATAAGGGTAGAGTGTATCATTTATTCATAGATTTCAAAAAGGCATATGACTCGGTTGAGAGAGAAGTTTTATATGATATTCTTATTGAATTTGGTATTCCTAAGACACTAGTTCGATTAATTAAAATGTGTCTCAGTGAAACGTACAGCAGAGTCCTTATAGATCAGTTTCTGTCAGATGTGTTTCCAATTCACTGTGGGCTAAAGCAAGGAGATGCACTATAACCTTTACTTTTTAACTTTGCTTTAGAGTATGCCATTAGGAAAGTCCAGGATAACAGAGAGGGTTTGGAATTGAACGGGTTACATCAGCTGCTTGTCTATACGGATGACGTGAATATCTTAGGAGAAAATCCACAAATGATTAGGCAAAACACGGGAATTTTACTTGAAGCAAGTAAAGAGATAGGTTTCGAAGTAAATCCCGAAAAGACAAAGTATATGATTATGTCTCGTGACCAGAATATTGTACGAAATGGAAATATAAAAATTGGAAATTTATCTTTTGAAGAGGTGGAAAAATTCAAATATCTGGGAGCAACAGTAACAAATATAAATGATACTCAGGAGGAAATTAAACACCGAATAAATATGGGAAATGCCTGTTATTATTCAGTTGAGAAGCTTTTATCATCCAGTCTGCTGTCAAAAAATCTGAAAGTTAGAATTTATAAAACAGTTATATTACCGGTTGTTCTTTATGGCTGTAAAACTTGGACTCTCTCTTTCAGAGAGGAACAGAGGTTAAGGGTCTTTGAGAATAAGGTGCCTAGGAAAGTATTTGGGGCTAAAAGGGATGAAGTTACAGGAGAAATGGAAAAAGTTACACAACACAAAACTGCACGCATTGTATCTGACATAATTAGGAACATTAAATCCAGACGTTTGAGATGGGCAGGGCATGTAGCACATATGGGCGAATCCAGAAATACATATAGAGTGTTAGTTGGGAGGCTGGAGGGAAAAAGACCTTTGGGGAGGCCGAGACGTAGATGGGAAGATAATATTAAAATGGATTTAAGGGAGGTGGGATGTGATGATAGAGACTGGATTAATCTTGCTCAGCATAGGGACCAATGGCGGGCTTATGTGAGGGCGGCAATGAACCTCCGGGTTCATTAAAAGCCAGTAAGTAAGTAATAGTAATAATGTCTATATAGTAGGTACCTGTAATACCAATCGGTCTGTGTAATACGAGATGTAGTTCCGGTCTTTGCCACTATTGATTCTGAAATTCACTTATTAATTTCAAAAATTTCTCGAACGCATAGATTGAGTTGGAGGTCTTTCCGTATTATAGTGTATGTCTAAATTGTTACAGTGTCGTTAAAAGCAGGAGAAAAGAAAATTCTGAACAAGAAATTCTTCAATTAATGTTTTTTCTAAACATAATACTGCTTTCACTTGCAAGCGGTGGAAAAATAATTACCAAACCATTTTACTACTATAATTTATATTCGACACGAAATAGCTACACCAGTGAAATGATTAAATCGTGATAAGCTACTTGAGTGGCTGAGTATTTTGGTACCTCTGTCCTCAATTTCGAGGATTGTGAACCGACACTGGAAATAAAAAAATAATTGTAGAAAATTGCAAAACTGCAAAATTGTAAAAATTGGAAAAAAAAATATAAAAATTGTAAGGAAAATTAATAAAATTGTAATTGTAATCTTGTAAAATTTTGACTTGTTCCACATCTTAAAGCTTCATTGATAATGCAAGATCTATCGAATATAATAAATTAAATTAAATGAGACACTTTAGTATGTTGCGAAGAATCTTAGAATGACATGAGGTCACTTCTAAGAGAACACAGAACTACGTAGGGCGAGGAACACAATTCTTAAGGGGAGAGGATGATATTTTTTTTTTAATGTTTTCATATTTGGTGTAAAATATTAATTTTTTGTATCTAGTTAGCTCATAGCTGTGGGAACTCAACCAAATAAAGATATTTTGAAAAAAAAAAATTATTTGGTGGTCCAAATTTGAAAAAAAATTATACCCAATGCAGGATTGTACTAAAACCGATATATCTAAACCGTTTTTAAAGATAGATTCAAACAGTTTTTGCAATGTATTTGCAAAAGTATGTTCTATAAACTGTCTGTAACAGAAATTGGATATTAGTCCCTACGTTTGTAAAATAAACAATTAAAATTTAATAACAATTTTCTGATTTCCTTTCTTCCAAACAAATGGACGTATTTTTTAAATTAAACCAGTTAACAAAATTCTGCTACAGAGAAAAGTTTCCTAATAGTCTAAAGAATGTGTGTTCTAAATTTCATGGATGTATCTTTAATAGTTCAGACATTATATCCATTTTTGTCTGGCAATGTAGCAAAAAAAATGAAGTTACTGGATACCGGGCAAAAAGCGGGCGTGTGATTTAAAGATCCATAGCGCAGGAAGTTTAAAAATGACGTCTCAACATCCGATAAGGGCACAAATACCCACAAAATGTTATGCAATGCATTCCACACATATCAAAGGGTATTTTAAAGAAAAAACATTTTTTTTTAATTTAATTTACTGGAAACAACAATAAAAATGGGCGAGTGATTTAAAAATCCATAACGCAGGGAGTTTAAAAATGGCGACTCAACATCCGATAAGGGCACAAATACCCACAAAATGTTATGCAATGCATTCCACACATATCAAAGGGTATTTTAAAGAAAAAACTTTTTTTTTTATTTAATTTACTGGAAACAACAATAAAAATGGGCGAGTGATTTAAAAATCCATAACGCAGGGAGTTTAAAAATGGCGACTCAACATCCGATAAGGGCACAAATACCCACAAAATGTTATGCAATGCATTCCACACATATCAAAGGGTATTTTAAGAAAAACAATTTTTTTTTTTGAAAATTTAATTTACTGGAAACAACAATAAAAATGGGCGAGTGATTTAAAAATCCATAACGCAGGGAGTTTAAAAATGGCGACTCAACATCCGATAAGGGCACAAATACCCACAGAATGTTATGCAATGCATTCCACACATATCATAGAGAATTTTAAAGAATTTTATTTTTTTTAATTTACTCATTTTTCATCAAAAAATACCATCCTCTCCCCTTAAAGAAAGATAAACAAATTTCCGATCTTTTGTGGTGAGAGAATGGAAATCAGATGCGCTTGATTTGTAGTCAGTAACATGACTTATAGTTGATAGCAACCTACATGTAATTTCAATTGCATTGAGCTTTATTCAATCACGAACTCATCTTTGTACAACGTAAACAGTGAACTACGGAAGTGCTTCTATAGAAGCTGCAAATCGATTATAAATTTGACGTAATTAGTGAAATGCATGTTTAATGTTTGAGTTGCTGGATACGATTCGGAGTGTGGAACACATGTCACGATAGCAAGACGAATCTTGGAGATTTGAGATTGTTTACCTAGCGCAAACATTCAGGTCCTAGCAATGCAAAGCGTATTCCTGTCTATATGGACGTACAACATATCAGACATAGCAGACCATTATTTATGTATACGAAAAGAATTACTGTTGCGATGAACTTTAAGAGAGTTCGTTATTAAAGATTGAATATTTATAACCTTTCATACGTAAGCACAAATCTTATCAGAAAAAAAGAAAAAAAGAAGGAAAATGGGAGAACAGAACCATAACAGAAAGAAGTAAAGAAAGAGGAACAAAAATGATAGGAGATTCAAGGAAATCACAATGATTACGTCAAATATCCTAACTAGAATTTTATTACTTACTCACTTACAAATGGCTTTTAAGGAACCCGGAGGTTCATTGCCGCCCTCACATAAGCCCGCCATCGGTCCCTATCCTGTGCAAGATTAATCCAGTCTCTATCATCATATCCCACCTCCCTCAAATCCATTTTAATATTATCCTCCCATCTACGTCTCGGCCTCCCCAAAGGTCTTATTCCCTCCGGCCTTCCAACTAACACTCTATATGCATTTCTGGATCGCCCATACGTGCTACATGCCCTGCCCATCTGAAACGTCTGGATTTAATGTTCCTAATTATGTCAGGTGAATAATACAATGCGTGCAGGTCTGTGTTGTGTAACTTTCTCCATTCTCCTGTAACTTCATCCCTCTTAGCCCCAAATATTTTCCTAAGCACCTTATTCTCAAACATCCTTTATCTATGTTTCAACACGCATATACTGTGTGAATATCACAAACTACAACACAATATTAAGTGTGTGTGTGTGTGTTTTGTGTGTGTTGTGTGTGACTGAGTGTGTGTATGTGTGTAAGTGTATGTGTGTGAGTGGGTGTGTGTGTGTGAGAGAGTGTGTGTGAGTGAGTGTGAGTGAGTGAGTGAGTGAGTGAGTGTGAGTGAGTGTATGTGTGAGTGTATGAGTGTGAGTGGGTGTGTGAGTGTATGTGAGAGTTTGTGTGAGTGTGTGTGTGTGAGAGAGTGTGTCTGAGTGAGTGTATGTGTGTGAGTGTGTGTGTGAGTGTGTGTGAGAGTGAGTGTGTGTGTGAGTGTGTCTGAGTGAGTGTATGTGTGTGAGTGGGTGTGAGTGAGTGAGTGTGTGTGAGAGTGAGTGAGTGAGTGTGTGAGTGTGTGCGTGAGAGTGTGTCTGAGTGAGTGTATGTGTGTGAGTGGGTGTGTGTGAGTGAGTGTGTGTGAGAGTGAGTGAGTGTGTGAGTGTGTGCGTGAGAGTGTGTCTGAGTGAGTGTATGTGTGCGAGTGGATGTGTGTGAGTGTGTGTGAGAGTGAGTGTGTGAGTGTGTGTGTGAGAGAGTGTGTCTGAGTGAGTGTATGTGTGTGAGTGTGTGTGTGAGAGTGAGTGAGTGTGTGATTGTGTGTGAGAGAGTGTGTCTGAGTGAGTGTATGTGTGTGAGTGGGTGTGTGTGAGTGAGTGAGTGAGTGAGTGAGTGAGTGAGTGAGTGAGTGAGTGAGTGAGTGAGTGAGTGAGTGAGTGAGAATGTTTGTGAGTGAGTGTATATGTGTGAGTGTGTGTGTGGTGGGAGGAGGTATGTATGTATGTATGTATGTATGTATGTATGTATGTATGTGTGTATGTAAGTAATTTCATTAATTCCATGGGGTTACTCTTTGAGATATTTCAAGCAAAAAAGTTTATTACAATTTTGCTCGTTTTTCCTGTCTTTTCGAAGAAAAAAAATTATTTGAAACATTATACATCATGTTTGGGGAATGTCACTGATTTAATTCGCCATGTGCTCAGTCAATTTAAGAGAGAGTAGTCAATTATGAAAATAAATGATTGAAAGAATTGTTCTTTAAATGTGAAGAATTTTGATCCGAACAATATGGAACATTGTAAATTTTCTCTGCAGAACTTAAAGTTACATTTGTTCGGGTCACATTTCTGCACATTGAAATACAAAACAAAAATTCCTTCAATCACTTAGCATCATAATACACTGCTCTCTTAAACTAGCTGGACAGTTTGGGAATTAAATCAACGACTTTCCCAAAACACGCTATGAAATATTTCACATGAAACAACTTTTAGCCTACCTCGAAGAGGAAATAAAAACTAGAAAACTTTTAATTAACTTTTTTGATTGAAATATCTCACAGAATAACCCCCAGAAATAATTAACGACACTCTGTGTATAGCTGCAGGAGCTGTCTCCTTTTTGCGACAGAACGACTGGGAGCCCAGCTCCAATTCCATTGTAACTTACTACCAAATGCTCGAACTGCTCTCGCACTAAAAGATAGGGCATACTTTTTAACATATGAAACAAGCAAAACATTAATTTTACCAAGGCAACCGTAAGTCAAATGCCAGGTAATCTTTTGGCGAATCCTCGGGCCTCACCTCATCTCACTACATCTCGCCAAAATATTGTAAAAATTGCGGAAAATTCCAAATTGTAAAATTGTAAATTTTACTCCTCCGAAATGCCAGACACCATCATGTTCGATCCTTAATTGCAACTGCTTTAAGAAAAAAGTCTTGGATAGTAGAAGAGGAAGTTTTTTGCCTTGCTACTAATGGCTCCTCTAGACGTATTGACATCATAGCGTATTCCCAGACTACCAAGAAAGGATATATAATTGATCCTACCATAAGGATTGAAACGGGGAGTAATAAGCCGGAGGATGTCAATCAAGAAAAGATCAACATTTATCTGCCAACAGTTGATTACTTCAAAGCAAAATACCAGCTTGAAGATATTGAGGTGATTGGTCTTCTTATTGGAGCTCGTGGTGTGATTCCCAAGTTCTTTCAAAGCTTCAGGAAGACTTTTGAACTACCACAGACACTTGCTGCTGACATCATAACTTCAGTTTTGAAACGCTCTTGCCAAATTCTGAGCCATCATATTCACTCTGTTTAATTTTTTTTCTTTTCTTCACATTATAATTCATATACTTACTCACTTACTTACTTACTTACTTACTTACTTACTTACTTACTTACTTACTTACTTACTTACTTACTTACTTACTGGCTTTTAAGGAACCCGGAGGTTCATTGCCGCCCTCACATAAGCCCGCCCTTGGTCCCTATCCTGAGCAAAATTAATCCATTCTCTATCATCATATCCAACCTCCCTCAAATCCATTTTAATATTATATTCCCATCTACGTCTCGGCCTCCCCAAAGGTCTTTTTCCCCTCCGGCCACCCAACTAACACTCTATATGCATTTCTGGATTCGCCCATACGTGCTACATGCCCTGTCCATCTCAAACGTCTGGATTTAATGTTCCTAATTATGTCAGGTGAAGAATACAATGCGTGCAGTTCTGTGTTGTGTAACTTTCTCCATTCTCCTGTAACTTCATCCCTCTTAGCCCCATATATTTTCCTAAGCACCTTATTCTCAAACACCCTTAATCTCTGTTCCTCTCTCAAAATGAGAGTCCAAGTTTCACAACCATAAAGAACAACCGGTAATATAACTGTTTTATAAATTCTAACTTTCAGATTTTTCAACAGCAGACTGGATGATAAAAGCTTCTCAACCGAATAATAACAGACATTTCCCATATTTATTCTGTGTTTAATTTCCTCCCGAGTATCATTTATATTTGTTACTGTTGCTCACAGATATTTCATCTTTTCCACCTCTTCAAAAGATAAATCTCGAATTTTTATATTTCCATTTCGTACAATATTCTCGCCACGAGGCATAATCATATACTTTGTCTTTTCGGGATTTACTTCCAAACCTATCTCTTTACTTACTTCCAGTAAAATTCCCGTGTTTTCCCTAATCGTCTGTAGATTTTCTCATGTATGTTTATTTTAATTTTATTTCTACAAAATTTATGTAAACATTTAATATTGTAAAATTCATGTAGGAGAGTATACTGAGTCCTTCTGGGCTACCTCCAATGGGAGGCAGTTATTATAAAAAATAAAATATTGTAAAAATGTTAATTGTAATATTGTAAAATTTTGACTTGTTCCACATCTTAAACCTTCATTTCTAATGTAAGATCTATGGAATATAATAAATGAAATGAAATGAAAAAAAAGTGTAGCCACCTCCTTCTTTGAGGGAGCCCTTCAGTTATGGGACTGTATCTAGGTTAGGTTAATTTCACGTAGGTCTGTAGCTAAGGAGTGACGAAGGTTTTAGGTTTGTTCTTTAAGGAGATAGACCAAATTGAGCTACGCAATTAAACTAATATAAAAGTAACATGAATGGGGAAAAAAGGGATTAAAAATTTAAAATAATATGCGAAATATGATAGGAAGAAGACGTCCAAGATAAAAAAAAAATCATAACGTAAGATAACAAAATACAACCTAATATAACCATAATAATGTTAATGTAAACATAATATAACCTATGTAATCTTGTCGTGATATATTAATCACTTTATTTTATACGGTACATTAACAGATGCTCCTTGCTTTAACTAGGCTGCAATTCCCTATTGACCCTTTTTGCACAAAACTTCAGACATACACTTAATTTGATCTTTAACATTGTGTCCATTTTAGAATAAAGCAGTTTATAAAATCTGTGTTACGGCAGATCAGAAACATTTACTTCGTATTAATAACAAGAAAACAAATTTTGTGTAGATTAATCTATGAATTGGTACCTATTTACATTATATTATTTCGCCAAGCTAAGTTGTGTTATACTGCATTCAGGTATACATCCCCAGTGCAATTGAAATTGCAATATAAAATTGATCAGTGGACTTAAATTCCGTTGGTTTCTTAACAAAGTTTCAGTTGTGACACATAAAGTAAATACAGGGCATCGATTGTCATTTATTCTTGGGCATTCATCAGTAATTACTGTATTGTATTGATTATGCATAGCACTGACCTTGCTTAATTGCAATTGATTTTACTGTAGCCATCAATCAAATCGTATGTCCTTCATTCAGAATATCGTCTCCATACTTCCTTGCTTACCAGGATAGCATGGAGCTCTAGGAGGTATCTCAACACGCCGCATTGGCGCGGCAGTCGCATGGATTCCATATGAGTTGGGACATATGGATTGACCGAGCAAAGCCCTCTATGATTCGTAATCATTTCTTTACTTTGAAGCCATAAGCAATATACGTACTATAAGGTAGCGAAATATAATATGTAATGTAATTAATGAAACTATATACACTATAAAAATAGAGTACAAAATAATTATCACGTCTAACATAAATTTACAGATCTCCTAACAATATATTCAACGAGAAACTTCTACTGTGAAAACACATACAAACACAACTATCTGTAAAAACATCATACACGAAAAGAATTAAATATGTTTATACACTAATTGTAAAAAGTTGCAATTAAATTTAAACAAAATGTAATGGAAACCGACTTTAAGAATTTCCAGTCTCTCTTCTTCTTATGCATCGACGATAAAAACCCCCTTAAAATATCATATTTCGCATACTTTATTTCTATAATTAAATATGAATTAATATTCCGGGACAACTCATCAGAAGTTAAACATAAATTTCTTTTACAAAAGAAAACTATAACGCTAATGATAGGTGTGCATAAAAGGACACCATCTGAAAAGAACCTTACTTGTGAATATATTCTTCCCCTGGTGTTGTATCATATTAGTACTAATCAAAACATTCATAATTTTAATACAAGACATAAATCAGATCTCCATCTACCCTATGTCAGTCTTAAAAAAAAAAAAAAAAAAAAAAAAAGAGTTCACTACTCATAATGTTTTACGGTTTTCAATGCACCGTTTATCATCTTAAAGCTTTGAAGGTTCATGAGAAAAGTTTCAGAACATAATTAACCAAATTTCTACATACTCATACCTTCTACACAAATGAGGAATTTTTTTATGATCGTAAATTGAAATAAACTACTTGTTATGTATTATTCACTGGCGCTCGGATACCTGATACCTACTAATCGATAGTGATCAATAATTTGTTCGTGTAAATGTGGCTTTCTTAGTTATTACTTCTATGAATAGATGGCGAAGATGACAGTCAGTGTCGCCAATAGTAGGCCTATCTATAAATATACCCGCATTATACAATTCAAAATTTCATTCCCCTCTGATGACTGTAAAGCTCACTAGGTTTGGCGGGAAACACCAGATACTGTGAATTATGAAAATAATATATGCCTAATCCACATCCTAATTTTCCTCAACAGATTTTTGCCCGCCCCAATTATAGTGTCACCTATTGAGAACTAGCGTAACTACTTCAAAGTTTATCAATTTATTTCTTCTTTTAGCCTACCTCGAAGAGGAAATAAAAACTAGAAAACTTTTAATTAACTTTTTTGATTGAAATATCTCACAGAATAACCCCCAGAAATAATTAACGACACTCTGTGTATAGCTGCAGGAGCTGTCTCCTTTTTGCGACAGAACGACTGGGAGCCCAGCTCCAATTCCATTGTAACTTACTACCAAATGCTCGAACTGCTCTCGCACTAAAAGATAGGCTACACGATCAGAACAATCTAGGTCAGATATATTTGAACGCCGATGTACAAAGATATCTGACTATAGGCCTACTAATCGATAGTGCTCAATAATTTGTTGATGTAAGCATGGATAAATATATAATCGGATGCGAAGCTGCGGTCAGCACCATCTGGCGGCGGGGGGCTCAAATAAGATGGTCAGCGCCCAACGTCGTAGGTGGTGAACATTAGAACTACGTGTTGGGCACATTATCCAGAGTTCTCTATTTATCCGTTCGAGACATTGCTCGAGGAATCGAGATGGCAGACAGAAACTTGCTAATAAATGAACATAAAGTGATACTACGTGTGTATAAGCAGTGTATGTTAAACAGTGATGTTTATGGACGTTGTAAAAATAGTGTTGTTGAATGTATTGTAAAGTAATAGTAATATAATAAATTGAACTATCTAAGTAGTTCTTTGCAGACTCTTCCATTGCGTTGTACAATAAATACCCAAAGAATACAATCCCAATTATCTAACCTTTTGCTTTATTTTTTGTCTCTGTCTGGTTATATTTTAATTGGGTAGTGTAAAATAGATCGTCTCTTTTATCTTCTTGTTGACTCCGGTAAGAATTTTCAGTAGAAGATGCTGTGAGGAATAAAAAGGTAAATGTTTTATTTTAAATTGGGTTAGTTTTGAATATCGATGAGAGTGGGAGGGAATATTTTCTGCATAGTTTAAGATTTTCGTCACCAGGTGCGCTGCTAAATGCATGGAGTAATTAGTTCTTTTCGCTACTTGGTGCGCTGCTAGATGTAATAACGCCCCTCCGCCCAACAGGTGGCAGCAAGATCAATTTCTACAACAGCGCCTCTAGTATGTGTTACGGGAAACTCAGTAAATTTCGCATCCTATTATATATTCGTCCATGATATAAGTGTGGCTTCTTCAGTTATTACTTCACTGAAAAAATGGCAATGATATAATAGTTGGTGTCGTCAATTGTACATCAATATATATCCGCATTATAGAAATGAATTTTTCATCCCACTCCACTAATTATTGTAAAACAACATTGGGTTTAGCTGGAAACCGCTGATATTGCCAATTATGAGAATAATTTATGCTAACCTACATCATCATTTTCCCCGACGCTTTTCAACCGCTCAATAATGGTGCCATCTATTGAGAACCAGCGGAACTATTTCAAAGTTTGTCAATTTGTTATATCTTTGGTTCTGACTTAGAGTTCGTACACGTTGGAGCAACGATGAACGATAAGAGAAACGATCTAGCGACGCTGTCGTATTATCAAAGAATCAAGTGTTCATATCGGAGCAACGAGAACGCGGGAAGCGAACATTTTGATTTATCAGTAGAAGATATTCTATGCATCCACTTAAGGGAACCAGGTAGTGATTAGGGTTCAAAAATCCGATTTTTTATTTTGTTTTTTAAAAAAAGTACAAAACTTGCTCTTTAAAACAATATAAATATTGTGGGGGTAGTTCTGCAGATACGCCCTTTAAATAGCCTCTTGAAATTTGACGGTGCATGTAATTTATACATCCTTTTTTTTTTAAATTGCAGTTTTCCATAAGTTGACATTTTTCAAACTTAAGTGCATTTTTCTCTTAAACTACTTAATCAGTTTACATAAAATTTTATAGTGTTTTTTTGCAGCCTGTGTTCTACTTAGTAGACCTACGAGTTTAAGAATATCACACACATAACACGAAAAAAATTGCAAAGAAATGTTAAGCAAAGTTCAATATTTTTCTATTTCACTAGGGGTGAAATATTGAATAAAATTTTGCTTTAGAATTTACAAATATACATTACTAGATAATTAAAAAAAAATACAAGTTATATAAGTGAAAATTGTAGCAAGTAATGTGCACCTGAAGAATGAGGTACACTTAGCAAAGTGGGAAAACAGGTTATCAGTTAGAGCCTTTCTTTTGCACTTGGATAAGAAACAAATTAGTTGTCTTTTATATCACTGAATTCAGAATGATTGATTATATAAGCATGAAAATTGTTATTTTAATCTGAGTACTAAAAGCCTAGAAATATTGCACTAAACTTTTGTACTGAAATTTTTAATCGCACAGGCATCACTGCCCAGTTCCCTTAATGAAAGAAGATATATAGGAAATATGAGCTGCTAGGTTCAAGGTTAATATAACTTGAATACGTACAAAACTTAACCCGTTTCTCATCCCAAAGCTAGTATAAATTCATTGTATTGTGATTGGTTCTTGTGATAACTAGGGCTAGGATTTTGATGACCTATAAAATCATGAAAAAATGTCCTAAAACTATGCATTTATGACCTAAAAATCTTTCAAAAATGCCCTAAAATTGATCGTACATAATTGGCTCAGTAGGAAAAGAGGTTTTGTACTACTTAATATTTAGACTAGTAATTAAATTAAATTTTACATAATTTTTTTCTAAGTAGTACACTTTAATTGATTATTTTACCTGATGTAGTTTCCATGTATGATCGTTCACCTCTGCGTCGGCATGTGGACGTGAGGTCAGCAGTCAGCTGGTCGGTCTTGGCCCTTCATGGGCTGTAGCGCCATAGATTTACTTTACTTTTAGTTTCCATGTAGTCTATCACAAGGCCACTCTTATCTGGAATTAGCAGGTAAAGAGGAGAGTATATTGAAGGGGTGATTGGATTGATCCATTACATGGGGTGTACTACGTTAAAATGGCAATATTTGTGTAGAAAAACGATTAAAATATTATACAGAATAATAGGTATTACTGGACAAAATATGTAAAGAGAATATTAAAGGAAATAACCATTATTTTACATTAATAATGGGGATTTATGGCCAAAATTAAATGAAGATGCCTAAAAAATGACCGAATAAAACAAAAGATGCTCTTATACGTTGAAACAGGAAAAAAATGCCCTAACAAATATGTCTTAAAACACTCAGTTTATCACACAACATATAAATACTAAAGCAGCTATGTTTCTGGCTTAATAGAAAAAAGATGCAATTTCATCAAAATCCTAGCCCTAGTGATAACATAACGTATCACGAATAAATACGTAACTGATCAATTTGCCAATGTTATAATTAATGTAATATGCCGAAATAATAATAAATAGATTAATATTCGGATATATTGATAACCACGGTTATTTTTGAACGACAAGAGCGACGAAAATGATTTTTTCTTTTCCTTCGCTTTTATCGTGTATCTTCGCTTTTATCGTTACTCCAATGTGCACACCTCAATAACAATGCATGCTTCAATTCTCTCTGATATAGCATTGCTGCTTCTTTTATCGTTATCGTCGCTCCAACGTGTACGTACCTTTATCCCGTGTCTGGAAAATTCGCTTACACGATCAGAAAATCTTAAGTCAGGTATCTTTGAACGTCAGTGTACATAAATAGGCCCGCATTTCGAAATAAAATATGATCCCGCTCTGCTGATTATAAAAAGCACTAAATTTTGTGGGAAACCGTTCATATTGTTAATTATGAGAATAATACATTTATACTTACTCAATATTATCATTTTCCCTACACATTTTTACCGATCCCAATAATACATTACTAGGGACCGGATTTTTATATAATATCAAGGTGTGAAATATGTACATATTTATGTAAGAAAAATAAGCTGAATATGTACCAAAATATGTAAAATCATAAAAATATTTAATATCAATATCTGGCAGGTATAGAATAGGCAAGATTCTCCAGTTGTGATTTCATAGAGCACCCGACTTTTTTTTTTACCGCACACTTGAAACATTACTGTTCTTCCATCTGTAGTGAAAGCTTCGTCCATTGCAATCCATGATTTTATTTTTGTCGTTAGGGTTGAAGATACAGGGGCCATTTTAGTTGGTTAAAAGCAGTAGATAAACTCACTTGCACTTATACTGTAAGTACTAAAACTAGAGAACTGAGTGAAATGAATGACACAACAGTGCTGCAAGCACTGTTTCGCTTTACTGGATTAGGAGAAAATAAGAGATGTGGGACACATGCATTTTAGCTGCTCCCTGTAAGAAACAAAGTACCAACTAAAACCTCAAACTATAGGCATTTACAAAGTGTTGTTTGAAAAGTGACATTCCTGTCTCATTCAGAAGGGTAGGATTATTCCAGCCGAGAACTATACTTTTTAATTCCTCAGAAAATCCTATTTCCGTATAGGTCTACTAAATTTAAAGTAAAGAGGTCAAGCAATAACCTGAAAAGCTATTTATTTTATTCTTTCAACATCTTTCCAGTTTGTTCCTTTACTCTAGCTTCTTTTCAAAATTCGGCTACTTTCTGCGGCTCATGTCAGACTTGACACCGGTTTTCCCTGGAAGGATTAGGAAGAGGGTGGGTAAGGTTGCAAATTGCATGGGAACGGCTTGTTAAGACGTGTGCAGAACAATTAATTATTTCTTGGGTAAGTAAAAAGCTTCTTTTTTTTTTTAATCTGTGTATTTCAAATTGTAAACTCTCCCAGCAGAAGTTTTTTTTTTTTTTTCTTTTAGTGAAGTAGAAATGAATAAAACCCCTAAATATGTAGATTTATGTAATACCAAGCCATAATATGTAATGTGGGGTGAATATGTAAAAATATGTACCGTAGTATTAAATTTTAATATATTAATGGTAATTATAAGATTCGCAAAGATTTTTTATTTATATACGGTTAGGTTGAAAGGAATATAATATGTAATTACATAAAAATCCGCTCCCTATTCATCACCTATTGAGAACTAGCGCAACTATTTCAAAGTTTGTCCATTTTTTATATGTTTGGTTTTGATCTATCCCGTGGTTAGGAAGTTTGCTTACACGATCAAAACATTCTAGGTCAGATATCTTTGAACGTCAGTGTATTACTCGGAATGGAATGGTGCGCATGTCCCAAGATCCCCGCTCTACAGATTACCCTCCGGGCCGCCTCCGAACTCCCCTAGACTCTAGAGAATTCTTTATCTTTCCGGTAGCTCAACTCCAGGTCCCAGAGCATTATGAGCCCTAGGGGAGAGCCCACGGTACATAGCACTACCACCGACAACTAATGACCACATGCCAAGGAGTCCAAGTTTTCCGGCAGCCGACTGTAGAGTCTGGGTCAGCTTGCTTCATACCCTAAGGGTGAAACCTAACCATTTTTTCCCCATTACTACATATGCTACTGGATTGTGGTGATTTTCTAGTTTGCAGGTTGAATTTTCTTTTGCCAACTTCGTTTCGAATTTCAATACTGACAAATGCTACAAATGGTAGTAATTTTATAACTAGTATGTTGGCAGCTGAGACAATATCGACAATATTTGTCGGTACTGGAGTTCCATGAAATTGAAATTATACTGGATTTCTGAGCCTGTTACTGGAAACTAGTTAAATTTAAACATACTAATAATTAATTAATAACAGTATTAATATTAATACATAATAGTTATTTTATGTGTTGCGTTGTGGTTATAATTCAAGACTATAGTCAGTTAAGTTTTCGGAGTTAGTACTAATAATTTCATGTGATCAAACAAAATACATTTTTAGGTTAGGTCTCGTGAGTCAATTGTTCAGTCAAACCAATGAATTTCGTATTGCCAGACATGTTGATCCCTTTCTCTTACAGTTGCCTACGAAAATATGTTATAAATTATTGAATTATTTAGAACTAGCCGTACCTTGCGCTCCGCTGCACCTGTTAGAAATAAATATAAAGTAATTACATAATTAAAATAGGACGTTTGATCCAGGAAACATCCGTGTTTGATAAAAGGATAATTCGTTTAATATGTTACTTAATTTAAATTGTATTTAAATAATTAAAATGCGGTCATTTTGGTCCAGAGGGCACTCATTTGGTGCAATGACAATTCCTTCAACATGTTTCTTATTTGTTATTACATGCAATCATAGTTTAATGAATGTAGAACATAGCCTATTAAGTTTTCTGTGCATAAGAAGCTATTTTAATCTTACCTGTCCCCAATTCACTCAGACGTTACTATAATAACATTAAAGCATTATGTCCATCCAGAGAAACTACACTTTCCAATGGTGAAATAATAATTAATTATACAAATCGGTTAATTTAGCTTCCGATATTACTTCATACAAACACAGAAACATTCTCTTTAGGCTACGTTTAATATCTTTCGATTGTTGTTGTCCAAGGCCCCTTATAGAGGAAGTCATTGTTCTTATTTCATTGCACCACCTTAGATGGCGTTATTTTAATTTTAAAACTCATTTATGTCATTAAATATCAGTCCTATCAAAATTTTGCAGAGAATAAAACTTATCGGAAATAATTTTTAAGGAAACCTTTGTTATGTAACATTTTTTTTTACAAAAATCAATAATAAGCGAGATATTTCGATTTTTTTTAATTCAGGCCCCCTTATAACCCCCCTTTCTAATAAAGTATTTTGAATGCCATATAGCCTAAAATCTAAGTTACAACGAACTTAATTTATATTCCAATTTTCATCGAAATCCGTTCAGCCATTATCGCGTGAAAAGGTAACAAACATACAGACAGACAGAGATACAAACAAAAATTTCAAAAAAGCGATTTTCGGTTTCAGGGTTATTAATTATATATGTTAGGACCAATTATTTTTGGAAAATCGAAAATTACCAGAAAAATTTCGGCTACAGATTTATTATTAGTATAGATTTAGAATAACCTTCCAACATAAAGTACGGTAAATAAATAAGTCATTTAGTACGAAGGATCGTGTGATATCTGATAACAGTTGGCAACACTGACAATACGGCGATATTTGCTGTTTAGGAACTGTTTTTATGTGACCCTCACTATACATCGGAGCAAGCCCCACATACGAGGGGGAGGATGGAGATGATGAAATAGGGGAAGTGTAAATGATGGCTAAATGAGTCCGAGATCCAACGCCGAGTAATTCTGCTGCAACCAGGTAAATTGTGTCAACCAGGATTTGAAATCAGGTCCTTCGATATTTTAGCATTGAAATATTAATTTCATATTTTCGTGTTTTTCCAAAATAAACTTAAAACTTTCCTTCATGTTGTGCTGGTCTGTAGTCATAAAGTTCATCAAACGAGATTTCATCTCGCTCGTTGTTCACTCTTGCACTTTTCCATGACGGCAGAATGTAATGAGTTTTCAAATAGGTTCAGTGTTTGAAGCTAATTATATTCATAACAGGCATTTCTCATATTTATTCTGCATTTAATTTCCTCCTGAGAGACATTTATATTTTTTTTTATTGTTGCTCCAAGATATTTGAATTATTCTATCTCTTCAAAGAATAAATTTTCAGTTTTTATATTTCCATTTCGTACAATATTCTGATCACGAGACATAATCATATACTTTGTCTTTTCGGGGTTTACTTTCAAACATATCGCTTTACTTGCTTCAAGTAAAATTCCATTGTTTTCCCTAATCGTTTGTGGATTTTCTCCTAACATATTCACGTCATCCACATAGACAAGAAGCTGATGTAACCCGTTCAATTCCAAACCCCATCTGTTATCCTGAAATCATTAATATTATGTGATATTTTAATAGTATGAATGTTAATATTTGACGCATAAAAACTTTAGTAAATAACCAGATTTAGTTTAGCGATCAATATCTATAAGCCAGTTAGAATTTATAAAACAGTTATATTACCGGTTTTTCTGTATGGTTGTGAAACTTGGACTCTCACTTTGAGAGAGGAACAAAGATTGAGGGTTTTTGAGAATAAGGTTCTTAGGAAAATATTTGGGGCTAAGAGGGATGAATTTACAGGAGAATGGAGAAAGTTACACAATGCAGAGCTGCACGCATTGTATCCTTCACCTGACGTAATTAGGAACATTAAATCCAGACGTTTGAGATGGGCAGGGCATGTAGCACGTATGGGCGAATCCAGAAATGCATATAGAGTGTTAGTTGTGAGGCCAGAGGGAAAAAGACTTTTGGGGAGACCGAGACGTAGATGGAAAGATAATAGTAAAATGGATTTGAGGGAGGTGGGATATGATGATAGAGAATGGATTAATCTTGCTCAGGATAGGGCCAATGGCGGGCTTATGTGAGGGCGGCAATGAACCTACGGGTTCCTTAAAAGCCAGTAAGTAAGTAAGTATCTATAATACAGATTTTGTTAGTTTGTCTCTTATTGTATAACTGTACCCAAATATGGTAACAAACGAGAGGGGGAGGAGGAAGGAATATAGAATAATGCAAGAAAAACAGAAATAATAATAACATCGGAGCAAGCGAGGGGGGGATGGAGATGATGAAATAGGGGAAATGTAAATGATGGCGAAATGAGTCCGAGATCCAACGCCGAGCAATTCTGCTTCAACCAGGTAGATTTTGTCAACCAGGATTTGAAGTCAGGCCCTTCGATATTTTAGCATTGAAATATTTATTTCATATTTTCGTATTTTTCGTATTTTTCCAAAATAAACTTAAAACAAAATTTTCCTTCATACTGTGCTGGTCTGTAGTCATAAAGTTCATCAAATGAGATTTCAACTCGCTCGTTGTTCACTCTTGCACTTTTCCATGACGGCAGAATGTAATGAGTTTTCAAATAGGATCAGTGTTTGAAGCTAATTATATTCATTTGTTTGTAGGTTACTCGTTTAAAAGTGCAGCGGAAGAGGAGGCCAGTATTAAAATGCTACAACCAAGTTAATCTGGTTCCGTTACGAAACGGGCGGATACATGTACCGCGCACACAATGTGGTCGCTGCTAATGAAGGCTGCTGGCCCCACCTGTAAGCTGGGTTCAGACTTGGAACAATTGACTGCCTCTGCTGTTTACTTATCCCGTCGCTGGGCAACTCACGGAACAGTTGAGTGCGGTCGCTTGTATTCCCATATTCAAGCTGTTTATCCATTTCTTGATAACTATTATATTACAGTAACTCTTAAATCATGTAAGAATATGCGAAATGACAGAAGAGTGACATTTCCGTGTTTTCCCTAATCGTTTCTAACATATTCACGTCATCCGCATAGACAAGAAGTTGATGTAACCCGTTCAATTTCAAACCCCCCTCTGTTATCCTGAAATCATTAATATTATGTGATATTTTTAATAGTATGAATGTTACGATACTTGACACATAAAAAGTTTAGTAAATAACCAGATTTAGTTTAGCGATCAATATCTATAAGATAGATTTTCTTAGTTTGTCTCTTATTGTATAACTCTGCCCAAACATGGTAACAAACGAGAGAGGGTGGGGGAGAAAGGAAAATAGAATAATGCAAGAAGAACAGAAATGATAAGAAACAGGAAAAAAGTATATAAAGAGGGGAAGATTAAAAAGGAAATAAATTTTTAATGCAGTGAGAAGTGAAAGAAAGAAAGAAAGAAAGAAAGAAAGAAAGAAAGAAAGAAAGAAAGAAAGAAAGGAAAAAAGAAAGAAAGAGAGGAAGAAAGGAAGAAAAAAAGAAAGAGAGAAAGAAAGGAAAGAAGGAAAGAAAGAAAGAAAGAAGAAATGAAAGAAGAAGGAAAGAAAGAAAGAAAGAAGGAAAGGACAGAAGAAAAGAAAGAAAGAGAGAAGAAAACAAGGAAAGAGTGAAAGAAGGAAAGAAGTAAAGAAGAAAAGAAGGAAAAGAAAGGAAGAAAGAAGGAAATAAGGAAGGAGGAAAGAAAGGAGGAAAGAAAGAAAGAATAAAAGAAAGAAGGAAAGAAAGAAAGAAAGAAAGAAAGAAGAAAAAAAGAAAGAAAGAAGGAAAGAAAGAAAGAAAGAAAGAAGGAAATAATGAAAGAAAGAAGGAAAGAAAGAAAGAAGGAAAGAAAGAAAGAAGGAAATAATGAAAGAAAGAAGGAAAGAAAGAAAGAAGGAAAGAAAGAAAGAAAGAAAGAAAGCAGGAAAGAAGGGAAAAAAGAAAGAGAGAGAAAGAAAGAAAGAAGGAAAGAATGAAATAAGAAAAGAAAGAAAGAAAGAAAGAGAGCAAGAAAGAAGGAAATAAGGAAAGAATGAAAGAAGGAATGAAGTAAAGAAGGAAAGAGAGAAGAAAAGAAAGAAAGAAAGAAGAAAATGAGTAAAGAATGAAAGAAGGAAAGAAAGAAGAAAAATGGAAAGAAAGAAGGAAGAAAATGAGGAAAGAATAAAAGAAAAGAAGTAAAGAAGGAAAGAAAGAAAGAAGGAAAGAAAGAAGGAAGGGAAGAAGGAAAGAAAGAAGGCAAGAAAGAAGGAAGATAGAAAGAAAGAAAGAATGAATGAAGGAAAGAATGAAAGAACTAAAGAAGAAAGGAAAGAACTAAAGAAGGAACGAAAGGAAGAAAGAAAGAAAGAAAGAAAGAAGGAATGAAGGAAAGAATGAAAGAACTAAAGAAGGAAAGAAAGAAAGAAAGAAGGAATGAAGGAAAGAATGAAAGAACTAGAGAAGAAAAGAAAGAACTAAAGAAGGAAAGAAAGAAAGAAGGAATGAAGGAAAGAATGAAAGAACTAGAGAAGAAAAGAAAGAACTAAAGAAGGAAAGAAAGAAAGAAGGAATGAAGGAAAGAATGAAAGAACTAAAGAAGAAAAGAAAGAACTAAAGTAGGAAAGAAAGAAAGAAAGAAAGAAAGAAAGAAAGAAGGAATGAAGGAAAGAATGAAAGAACTAGAGAAGAAAAGAAAGAACTAAAGAAGGAAAGAAAGAAAGAAAGAAAGAAGGAATGAAGGAAAGAATGAAAGAACTAAAGAAGGAAAGAAAGAAAGAAAGAAAGAAGGAATGAAGGAAAGAATGAAAGAACTAAAGAAGAAAGAAAGAACTAAAGTAGGAAAGAAAGAAAGAAAGAAAGAAGGAATGAAGGAAATAATGAAAGAACTAAAGAAGAAAAGAAAGAACTAAAGAAGGAAAGAAAGAAAGAAAGAAGGAATGAAGGAAAGAATGAAAGAACTAAAGAAGGAAAGAAAGAAAGAAAGAAAGAAAGAAAGAAAGAAAGAAAGAAAGAAGGAAAGAATGAAAGAACTAAAGAAGGAAAGAAAAAGAAAGAAAGAAGGAATGAAGTAAAGAATGAAAGAACTAAAGAAAGAAAGAAAGAAAAGAAGGAAAGAATGAAAGAACTGACGAAAGAAAGAAAAAAAGGAAAAGAGAGAAAGGAAACTAATTCAATTAATATGAATTATATTATTGATTAGTTGCAACTGGGATATCCTGATAGACTGACAGACTGCAAAGAGTACTCAGAGAATCTTGAGGAGAACCCGATTGCAGAGATTTGGTTTCATTGT
The DNA here is from genome assembly GCF_040183065.1 of Periplaneta americana. NCBI lineage: Eukaryota > Metazoa > Arthropoda > Insecta > Blattodea > Blattidae > Periplaneta > Periplaneta americana. The sequence goes on along the minus strand of NC_091118.1, from coordinate 206,198,823 downwards.
GGATCTGTTTCGGTATTCATAATGCCGTTATAAGTCACTTTGTTGGAAGAAGCGACGTAATTCGGTTCCAGGTTCTCACGAGAAGAATTTTAATTTCACGCAATGTGGGCAGGATGGAATCGAAATCATGCTGATGTGGACCCGACATTCAATTTGCATACAAATATCATTCCAGACGTGTTTGCATTTAAGATGATTTCAACCATTGAGGGGGAGAAGATGCACATACTTCTGAGGGAAAGGAGTTCGAAATCGAGTGAATAGACCCGCAGTGTTTCCACTCACCCATGTGCCGGGGAAGGTAAATAATCCGCAGAGATGGAGAGGGGCGCTCGACCGGACGCGTTTCGGTTTAATTCATTCCCTTCATGCAGACCCACTCAATTCTTAGGCAGCCGTGGAGTAGATGATTCTTTCAGGCACAGCAGAACTGCCTGAAACTAGGACCCTATTCCTAAAAACATGCTGTTATACAGACTGATTTATATAGAACTAACACATTTATTTATTTACTTACTTATTTATTTATTTATTCATTTACTCATTCAAACATTCTTTTACTCAATTTATTTATTTACTCATTATTTTATTCAATTTATTTATTTATTTACCCATTTACTTATTCGTTTTATTCAATTTATTTATTTACTCATTCACTCATTTTTTATTCAATTAAATTTATTTATTTCTTTACTCATTCACTCATTCTTTTATTCAATTTATTTATTTATTTATTTACTCATTCACTCATTCATTTTATTCAATTTATTTAATTACTCATTTACTCATTCACTCATTCTTTTATTCAATTTATTTATATATTTATTTATTTATTCATTTACTCATTCATTCATTCTTTGATTCAATTCATTTATTTATTTACTCATTATTTTATTCTATTATTTATTTATTTACTCATTTACTCATTCATTTTATTCAATTTATTTATTTACTCATTTATTCATTTATTTATTTACTCATTCACTCATTATTTTATTCTATTTATTTATTTACTCATTCACTCATTATTTTATTCTATTTATTTATTCATTCATTCATTTATTCATTTACTATTCACTCATTCTTTTATCCAATCTATTTATTTATTTACTCATTTACTCATTCATTTTATTCAATTTATTTATTTACTCATTCCCTCATTCTTTTATTCAACTTATTTACTTATTTATTCATTTATTTACTCATTTACCCATTCTTTTATTGAATTTATTTATTTACTCATTCATTTTATTCTATTTATTTATTTATTTACTCATTCATTTATTTAGTCATTCACTCATTCATTCATTTTATTTATTTATTTATTTATTTATGTATTAATTAATTAAATTAAAATTTATTTAAAATTATTTATTTAAATTTATTTATTTATTTACTCATTTATTTAATCATTCTTTTATTCAATTTATTTATTTATTTATCTATCTAGTCATTTACTCATTCTTTTATTCAATTTATTTATTTATTTATCTATCTATTCATTTACTCATTCTTTTATTCAATTTATTTATTTATTTATCTATCTAGTCATTTACTCATTCTTTTATTCAGTTTATTTATTTATTTATCTATCTATTCATTTACTCATTCTTTTATTCAATTTATTTATTTATTTATCTATCTATTCATTTACTCATTTACTCATTCTTTTATTCAATTTATTTATTTATTTATCTATCTAGTCATTTACTCATTCTTTTATTCAATTTATTTATTTATTTATCTATCTATTCATTTACTCATTCACTCATTCTTTTATTCAATTTATTTATTTATTTATCTATCTATTCATTTACTCATTCTTTTATTCAATTTATTTATTTATTTATCTATCTATTCATTTACTCATTCTTTTATTCAATTTATTTATTTATTTATTTATCTATTCATTTACTCATTCTTTTATTCAATTTATTTATCTATCTATCTATCTATCTATCTATCTATCTATCTATCTATCTATCTATCTATCTATCTATCTATCTATCTATCTATCTATCTATCTATCTATCTATCTATCTATCTATCTATCTATCTATCTATCTATCTATCTATCTATCTATCTATCTATCTATCTATCTATCTATCTATCTATCTATCTATCTATCTATCTATCTATCTATCTATCTATCTATCTATCTATCTATCTATCTATCTATCTATCTATCTATCTATCTATCTATCTATCTATCTATCTATCTATCTATCTATCTATCTATCTATCTATCTATCTATCTATCTATCTATCTATCTATCTATCTATCTATCTATCTATCTATCTATCTATCTATCTATCTATCTATCTATCTATCTATCTATCTATCTATCTATCTATCTATCTATCTATCTATCTATCTATCTATCTATCTATCTATCTATCTATCTATCTATCTATCTATCTATCTATCTATCTATCTATCTATCTATCTATCTATCTATCTATCTATCTATCTATCTATCTATCTATCTATCTATCTATCTATCTATCTATCTATCTATCTATCTATCTATCTATCTATCTATCTATCTATCTATCTATCTATCTATCTATCTATCTATCTATCTATCTATCTATCTATCTATCTATCTATCTATCTATCTATCTATCTATCTATCTATCTATCTATCTATCTATCTATCTATCTATCTATCTATCTATCTATCTATCTATCTATCTATCTATCTATCTATCTATCTATCTATCTATCTATCTATCTATCTATCTATCTATCTATCTATCTATCTATCTATCTATCTATCTATCTATCTATCTATCTATCTATCTATCTATCTATCTATCTATCTATCTATCTATCTATCTATCTATCTATCTATCTATCTATCTATCTATCTATCTATCTATCTATCTATCTATCTATCTATCTATCTATCTATCTATCTATCTATCTATCTATCTATCTATCTATCTATCTATCTATCTATCTATCTATCTATCTATCTATCTATCTATCTATCTATCTATCTATCTATCTATCTATCTATCTATCTATCTATCTATCTATCTATCTATCTATCTATCTATCTATCTATCTATCTATCTATCTATCTATCTATCTATCTATCTATCTATCTATCTATCTATCTATCTATCTATCTATCTATCTATCTATCTATCTATCTATCTATCTATCTATCTATCTATCTATCTATCTATCTATCTATCTATCTATCTATCTATCTATCTATCTATCTATCTATCTATCTATCTATCTATCTATCTATCTATCTATCTATCTATCTATCTATCTATCTATCTATCTATCTATCTATCTATCTATCTATCTATCTATCTATCTATCTATCTATCTATCTATCTATCTATCTATCTATCTATCTATCTATCTATCTATCTATCTATCTATCTATCTATCTATCTATCTATCTATCTATCTATCTATCTATCTATCTATCTATCTATCTATCTATCTATCTATCTATCTATCTATCTATCTATCTATCTATCTATCTATCTATCTATCTATCTATCTATCTATCTATCTATCTATCTATCTATCTATCTATCTATCTATCTATCTATCTATCTATCTATCTATCTATCTATCTATCTATCTATCTATCTATCTATCTATCTATCTATCTATCTATCTATCTATCTATCTATCTATCTATCTATCTATCTATCTATCTATCTATCTATCTATCTATCTATCTATCTATCTATCTATCTATCTATCTATCTATCTATCTATCTATCTATCTATCTATCTATCTATCTATCTATCTATCTATCTATCTATCTATCTATCTATCTATCTATCTATCTATCTATCTATCTATCTATCTATCTATCTATCTATCTATCTATCTATCTATCTATCTATCTATCTATCTATCTATCTATCTATCTATCTATCTATCTATCTATCTATCTATCTATCTATCTATCTATCTATCTATCTATCTATCTATCTATCTATCTATCTATCTATCTATCTATCTATCTATCTATCTATCTATCTATCTATCTATCTATCTATCTATCTATCTATCTATCTATCTATCTATCTATCTATCTATCTATCTATCTATCTATCTATCTATCTATCTATCTATCTATCTATCTATCTATCTATCTATCTATCTATCTATCTATCTATCTATCTATCTATCTATCTATCTATCTATCTATCTATCTATCTATCTATCTATCTATCTATCTATCTATCTATCTATCTATCTATCTATCTATCTATCTATCTATCTATCTATCTATCTATCTATCTATCTATCTATCTATCTATCTATCTATCTATCTATCTATCTATCTATCTATCTATCTATCTATCTATCTATCTATCTATCTATCTATCTATCTATCTATCTATCTATCTATCTATCTATCTATCTATCTATCTATCTATCTATCTATCTATCTATCTATCTATCTATCTATCTATCTATCTATCTATCTATCTATCTATCTATCTATCTATCTATCTATCTATCTATCTATCTATCTATCTATCTATCTATCTATCTATCTATCTATCTATCTATCTATCTATCTATCTATCTATCTATCTATCTATCTATCTATCTATCTATCTATCTATCTATCTATCTATCTATCTATCTATCTATCTATCTATCTATCTATCTATCTATCTATCTATCTATCTATCTATCTATCTATCTATCTATCTATCTATCTATCTATCTATCTATCTATCTATCTATCTATCTATCTATCTATCTATCTATCTATCTATCTATCTATCTATCTATCTATCTATCTATCTATCTATCTATCTATCTATCTATCTATCTATCTATCTATCTATCTATCTATCTATCTATCTATCTATCTATCTATCTATCTATCTATCTATCTATCTATCTATCTATCTATCTATCTATCTATCTATCTATCTATCTATCTATCTATCTATCTATCTATCTATCTATCTATCTATCTATCTATCTATCTATCTATCTATCTATCTATCTATCTATCTATCTATCTATCTATCTATCTATCTATCTATCTATCTATCTATCTATCTATCTATCTATCTATCTATCTATCTATCTATCTATCTATCTATCTATCTATCTATCTATCTATCTATCTATCTATCTATCTATCTATCTATCTATCTATCTATCTATCTATCTATCTATCTATCTATCTATCTATCTATCTATCTATCTATCCATTTACTCATTTACTCATTCTTTTATTCAATTTATTTATTTATTTATCTATCTATTCATTTACTCATTTACTCATTCTTTTATTCAATTTATTTATTTATTTATCTATTCATTTACTCATTCTTTTATTCAATTTATTTATTTATTTATCTATCTATCCATTTACTCATTTACTCATCCTTTTATTCAATTTATTTATTTATTTATCTACCTATTCATTTACTCATTCTTTTATTCAATTTATTTATTTATTTATCCATCTAGTCATTTACTCATTCTTTTATTCAATTTATTTATTTATTTATCTATCTATTCATTTACTCATTCACTCGTTCTTTTATTCAATTTATTTATTTATTTGTTTTACTCATTTACTCATGCATTTTATTTATTTGTCTGTCTGTCTATCTATCTATCTATTTATTTATTTCAAAACGAATGATGCTGGCCACAATTTGTTATACCTCAAATAAAGGGTCGTTCAAAAAGTGCGCCGGTTTTGATATATCAAATTATGAACTTAATTTTTTTAAACTACTTTAAACTAGGACATAAACATGTTCACCTCACCTTTCCATTTCATGTGTGGAAAATGATGTCGGGCATATTACCTCCTTTACTCCGCTGGCATGCAAGGATTCCGTCCGTGAAATTCGCGAAGACTGCCTGACAAATTTTCACTTGGATTTCGCCGACAACTCGTCGAATTTCCTCTTTTAACTCGCCGATGTCTCGGGGTTTATTGACATACACCAATGATTTGAGATTATCCCATACAAAAAAAAAATCGCATGATATTAAATCACATGAATCCTAAAGGTTCAAAATCCCCTATATTCACTTTCACAAATTAAGAGATTTCGATAATAACTAGTGGCAAATACAGAGAATTTTTAACCTAACAGTGACTTTTAATGAACCTTCTGCTTTAAATTGAGTGCTATGTAAATTAGTATTCATTCTTAGCAAGCAGTTTGTGAGCTTAACTCAGTTCTGAACAAAATGGTCTTTAGAGGGCTTTGAATCTAGAGGATTCACATGACCTTAGTGGCCACTGGTGATCATTAGAGGCTAGAACCGGGATACTTCAGCAATCAATGTACGCAAGCATTGACTATAGCTTTTACACACTCGGTACTGGGCACACACTGCGGACATAAACAAAGGTAGTACAGTCTGGTTATGATTGAAAATAAAGTACATGAATACATACCTTATCATTTCTTCCAATCAAAATACATCTGGTATTTTTACATTTTTAAATCTAAACCCCATGTCTCGAATCACTTTCCGTAATGTTTCTCTCCAACCTTGGAAATTATTGCTTCTCTCACAACCTTCAATAATTTCTTCAATGTCGGAACTTCTTTCTGCACGGTATAAAATTCTTGTATCTTTCTTCTTAAAATACATAGGTTCATATCACCTACAAGAATTAAAGGTTCCCTTGGTCTGTTCTTCCCTGGTGACTCTAGCTTTTCATCTCCTGCACAGACTCCCTCTCTCCTGATTTTCTATATTAAGCGCTCTGACCTGCCTATATAAATTACATAAAAAAGTTGTATTATTAGTATTAGTTAAGTACGTAATTTTAATACGTAATCAATTGAAATAAAATAAGCCTAATCTGTGATATCAGTTGCTCTTTTCGTTGCCTGATTTATAGGAAACAGATAATGACCTGTTCGTTTCTCTTCATCGCAAAATGCTATTACGTACTTGCTTAAAAATATTTCTTTCGCCACTCCGTGCTACAGTATTCATGTTGAGTTGACAACACTGGACTGCAAGTGCAAATAAACTGTCCCGCAAGAAGGCTCAAAATTGTGAGTAGTGGGGGAGAGAAAAGGAGAGAGAGATAGGAATGCAGGGAGACAAATGAATTACCGAGGCTGAGAAGGAATTAGGGTTCAGTTCGCATGTCTTACAAGAGCACAGATCCGATGGTCCGACAATATCTACGAGAGTAACGTCACATGTCTAAGCTCCGTTGTGCATCGACCTATTGCCGCCGTGAAGGTATCCTAAGCCCGCCGTCTAGTGATCACCATTACGCGAGATAGGTGATCCGGGAATCGCTCATGCAGCAACTCAATTGTTTCGCGGGCAGAGCGACTGGTGGTAATGGATATCATATCGGGGAATTCGTCGTACTGAAGAACATCCTATGCCTAATTCTTGGGAACGGAGAAGAACAGATTTCATTGGACTAACAGTCACACTGTCACGAACCACACGTTGCGCGATAGTAAACTGCTCCATGGCTAGACACACAATGACGAAATGCGAGAAATTCAGATTGAAGCAACAATCGGAATGTTTATGGATATGTATGTATGTATGTATGTATGTATGTATGTATGTATGTATGTATGTATGTATGTATGTATGTATGTATGTATGTATTATGTATGTATGTATGTATGTATGTATGTATGTATGTATGTATGTATGTATGTATGTATGTATGTATTAACACTACAATTGAATATACACTCAGTGGCAGTGATATATAATATACAATAATTACAATTACATGAAATATAATAAAATAAACGTAAATCTATAAATAGTAGATGCAATAAACCTAGGACTATAAATAAAAACTATTCTATAATAACGCCTACGATAAGCAAAAGTAAATCTAACTTATAAGTACTTCTATTTCACCCAATATTACCAATTTAAATAATTACATATCACCTTAATTAATTACATACCAACTTAATTACATATCATCTTAATTAATTACATATCACCTTAATTTATTTACATATCAACTAAATTACATATCATCTTAATTAATTACATATCAACTTAATTAATTATGTCAACTCAATTACCAACTGAGCTACCCGGCCGCCCCATTTTGGGGGGGGGGTAAAGGAGACGTAGCTCACTCCTTTGAAGTCAGAACTCTTAACCGGTTCGGCCTCGACCCAGAAGAGTTCCACTCAAGTGCTATTTTATTTCGTGAGAACGAGTTCTCAACTGGCAACTGGAAGTTTAATCTCCCAAGTCATATACACGCATGTGCGCGCCACTGCGAGACAAGCTCACTTGTTTAGGTCTGAAGCACCGGACTCCCTCAAGTGAAATAAAACAATGTCGATAACCGACAACCAAAAAAAATACCAAGCGATTGAAAACCGGCGCGCTTTTTGAACGACCCTTTATAGAGTATCTCCGGGAGATTACTAACCTCTATAGCCAATGTTGAAAATTCTTTATTTATTCGGCTGGAAATTCACTTAATGACCAGTTCTTAACGTCAAATTAAGCAGGAGTTTTGATTCCCTGTCACGAGATGCGCAGATGTTTATTCTTTATTCTGTATATTGTGGCGCCATGTTAGAAGATTCTGGTAGCGTCTGGGAGTTGCGCACGCATCTAGCGAGAGGGAAGGCGCGGGGGAAACGGAAACTCGAGCTTCGGTAGGCACTGTAGCGCGGCACGGAACGAGGGGAAAGAAGATTATGGTGATGGTGTGGAGCAGAGAGAGCAGGGGGAACATCTAGAAGCGTATCCCTCTCGAAGGTTCGGAAAGCCACGCGAATCGAAGATTCCAGATGTTACGGTTTAGTAATAAAATCGCGAGCAGTCTTCGGAGGAGGAGGTTAGTCTTCAGTCAGCCTTCAAGTCTTGTCTCAGGCGAGCGCGACGTGTCCAGAGGACCTGAGTTCGACGTGCAGTGAACTTGGGTGAGTCCGTAACTGTGGCAGTTGTCAGGCGAGCGTGACGTGTCCAGAGGATCTGAGTTCGACGTGCAGTGAACTTGGGTGAGTCTGTGGCTGTGGCAGTATCCAGGCGCGTGCGACGTATCCGGAGGACTCGGGTTCGACGTGCAGTGAACTTGTGTGAATCCGTAACTAAGGCAGCATCCAGGCGAGTGCGGCGCGTCCGGAAGACCTGAGTTCGATGTGCAGTGAACTTGAACAGTGAGCTAGAATAACTAGCCAAGGCAAGCGAACAGTGAACTAAGAACTGGAAATTTTGTTCTGCACATAGTGCTTTGTGAACATTAATTGAAATTAGGAGTACATTGTTGTTCCTCTCAACAAAACGCGTGTATTGTCATTGTCGTGTGGAGTGCAATAACGACTATTGTATTGCTGTGTTGAGTATTGTTGTAGGGTGAATTATTAAGAATAAAAGTCACATTGTTGTTAAAAGTAGAATAAAAAGTTACAATATTTATTGTCATCAAAATTGTTATTCTTTTAGAGATCCAGTTGTTTCCAATTTTATTTACCAGTCCCAGTATTGTGTTTCTTTGCATGGATTACGAACACCAAATTCTCTCTGGTATGCCCTTTGAGTAGCTGTAGTTGAATTCGTAATCCAGTATTGCTTCACAAGGAAGAGCCGTTGATTTAATGTGTACTGCATTTTCAGTGACTAAAACAAAATGTCGAAAACAGCTGCTAACAATAAGGAATAAGAATATGTAACAGTGGCACAATGTCCAACACACTATGTACAGAGATGCATATTCTGTGGCACAATACATGAGGGTAAGCTACGTAAGGGAAACGGAGAAGGTAGAAGTTAAAATGAGAAGGATTCAATCCGGTATCGGAACTGGAATCCGGTGTGGCTTAGTGGACAAAGCGTCAGTATGTAGAGCTGAAAACCAGGGTTCGAGTCCCGGTTCCGAAGAGAATTTTTCTCCGTTCTATCCATTCTTCACCATAAATCTTGTAAGTTGTAACGGAAAAACATTTTATTAGTAATGCTTTTGGACCTAAATCTTGTAACATATAATGAAAGTGTATTTTATTGATGCGTTTTACACTTACATCCTGAAATTATTTGTGATGGAAAGCAATCTTAATGGTAAGGATTTTGGATTTAAATCTTATAAGATACGATGAAAGTAAATTTTATTGAAAAGAGGTTTGGATTATATCTTTAAAAATGTATAATGCGAGGATCTTTTATTAACAAGGTTTTGGACCTCAATCCTGTAAGTTATGGTGGAAGAGAATTTTGTTAGTAAGGTTTTCTGACCTAAATCTTGTAAGTTATGATATAAGGGAATGTTATTAATAAGGATTTGAACCTAAATGTTACAAATTATAATGGAAAGGAAATATTATTAATAAGGTTTTGGGCCTCAGTCCTGTAAGTTTTGATGGAAGAGAACTTTATTAATAAGGTTTTCATGACCTAAATATTGTAAAATATGATGTAAGGAATTTTATTTATAAGAATTTGGATCTCAATTCTATGAGATATGATGGAAAGTAATTTTATCAGTACGCCCTAAGGATTTGAGCCTAAATTGTATTATTAATAAGGTTTTGGACGTGAATTCTGTAAATTATGATGGAAGAAAACTATTAATATGGTTTTCGGACATAAATCTTAATTTATGATGCAAGGAAATTTTATTGATAAGAATTTGAACCTAAATGTTATAAAGTATAATGGAAAGGAAATTGTATTATTAAAAGGTTTTGGACCTCAGTCCTGTAAGTTTTGATGGAAAAGAACTTTGTTAATAAGGTTTTCATTACCTAAATATTGTAAAATATGTTGTAAGGAATTTTATTAATAAGAATTTGTATCTCAATTCCATAAGATATAATGGAAGGTAATTTTATGAGAACGCCCTAAGGATTTGAGCCTAAATTGTATTATTAATAATGTTTTGGACGTCAATCCTGCAAATTATGATGGAAGAGAACTATTAATATGGTTTTCGGACCTAAATATTAATTTATGATGGAAGGGAATTTTATTGATAAGAATTTGAACCTAAATGTTATAAATTATAATGGAAAGGAAATTGTATTATTAATAAGGTTTTGGGCCTCAGTCCTGTAAGTTTTGTTAATAAGGTTTTCATGACCTAAATATTGTACAATATGATGTAAGGAATTTTATTAGTAAGAATTTGGATGTCAATTCTATAAGATATGATGGAAGGTAATTTTATGAGTACGCCCTAAGGATTTGAACCTAAATTGTATTATTAATAAGGTTTTGGACGTCAATCCTGTAAATTATGATGGAAGAAAACTATTAATATGGTTTTCGGACATAAATCTTAATTTATGATGTAAGGGAATTTTATTGATAAGAATTTGAACCTAAATGTTATAATGGAAAGGAAATATTATTAATAAGGTTTTGGGTCTCAGTCCTGTAAGTTTTGTTAATAAGGTTTTCATGACCTAAATATTGTAAAATATGATGTAAGGAATTTTATTAATAAGAATTTGGATCTCGATTCTATAAGATATGATGGAAGGTAAGTTTATGAGTATGCCCTAAGGATTTGTACCTAAATTGTATTATTAATAAGGTTTTGGACGTCAATCCTGTAAATTATGATGAAAGAAAACTATTAATATGGTTTTCGGACATAAATCTTAATTTATGATGGAAGGGAATTTTATTGATAAGAATTTGAACCTAAATGTTATAAAGTATAATGGAAAGGAAATTTTATTATTAATAAGGTTTTGGGCCTCAGTCCTGTAAGTTTTGATAGAAGAGAACTTTGTTAATAAGGTTTTCATGACCTAAATATTGTAAAATATGATGTAAGGAATTTTATTAATAAGAATTTGGATCTCATTTCTATAAGATATGATGGAAGGTAATTTTATGAGTACACCCTAAGGATTTGACCTAAATTGTATTATTAATAAGGTTTTGGACGTCAATCCTGTAAATTATGATGAAAGAAAACTATTAATATGGTTTTCGGACCTAAATCTTAATTTACGATGGAACGGAATTTTATTGATAAGAATTTGAACCTAAATGTTATAAAGTATAATGGAAAGGAAATTTTATTATTAATAAGATTTTGGGCCTCAGTCCTTTAAGTTTTGATGGAAGAGAACTTTGTTAATAAGGTTTTCATGACGTAAATATTGTAATATATGATGTAAGGAATTTCATTAATAAGAATTTGGATCTCAATTCTATAAGATATGATGGAAGGTAATTTTATGAGTACGGCCTTAGGATTTGAACCAAAATTGTATTATTAATAAGGTTTTGGACGTCAATCCTGTAAATTATGATGAAAGAAAACTATTAATATGGTTTTCGAATCTAAATCTTAATTTATGATGGAAGGGAATTTTATTGATAAGAATTTGGATCTCAGTTCTATAAGGTATAATGGAAGGGAATTTTATGAGTACGCCCTAAGGACTTGAACCTGAATTGTATTATTTTGAACATCAATCCTGAGAATTATGATGGAAGAAAATTATTAATATGATTTTCGGACCTGAATCTTAATTTATGATGGAAGGGAATTTTATTGATAAGAATTTGGATCTCAGTTCTATAAGATATGACGAAAGGGAATTTTATGAGTAGGACCTAAGGATTTGAACCTAAATGTTATAAGTTATAATGGATAGAAAATTGTATTATTAATAAGGTTTTGGGCCTCAATCCTGTAAGGTCTGATGGAAGACAACTTTGTAATAAGGTTTTCATGACCTAAATGTTGTAAAATATGATGTAAGGAATTTTATTAATAAGAATTTGGATCTCAGTTCTATAAGATATTATGGAAGGGAATTTTATGAGTAGGACCTAAGGATTTGAACCGAAATGTTATAAGTTATAATGGAAAGGAAATTGTATTACTAATAAAGTTTTGATGGAAGATAACTTTGTTAATAAGGTTTTCATGATCTAAATGTTGTAAAATATGATGTAAGGAATTTTATTAATAAGAATTTGGATCTCAATTCTATAAGATATGATGGAAGGGAATTTTATGAGTAGGACATAAGGATTTGAACCTAAATTTTATAAGTTATTATGGAAAAGAAATTCTATTATTAATAAGATTTTGGACGTCAATCCTGTAAATTATGATGGAAGAAAAGTACTAATATAGTTTTCGGACCTAAATCCTAATTTATGATGAAGGGAATTTTATTGATAAGAATTCTGTACCTGTGTACATCTTGCAACGTATAATGGAACATGACTAACATTAAAATTTGATGGGCATAAAGAGTGAATGAACTGTTAAGTCTCTATCACTCCCAAAAATAAAAGATTTTGGGGGAAGAGATTTAGATAAAAATTTTAAAAATATATTCTTTCAAAATCCTTTGAAGCCACTAGGCTAGAATTTTACAAAATGATGGTGGTGGAAAATTTCAACGACGTAAAGTGACGAGTATAAGAAATGAATCTACAGTACCACAAACTACTGCACTCATTTGTTTTCTCTCACGTAATACTTGGACGGAACGAAAGGTAGTTTGCAAACCGTGGCCTCCACTCTCTTGTCCCGCACTTTGAGCAACACTTTGGTGCCGACCTTGGCCAGCTCACTTCTCACGTAACCCATGGCGATGTTGCCTCCTAGGGACGGCGACGGACAGCCGCTGGTCACGTACCCGACGATGTCTTCGTCGGTGGTGTCAGTCATGGCGTGTACCGCGGCACCGGACCTGGCCGAAGGTCCCTTGGACCGCAGTCCTACTCGTTTTCGACCAGGTCCGTTTCTCAGCTGATCTATTATCACAGACGCGCCTGGAAAGTCGGCAGTTGTTCTTCGTCGCTTAGCAACCACCCAGGAGAGTCCCGCTTCCACGGGAGTCGTAGTGTGGTCGATGTCGTTGCCGTATAAACACATTCCAGCCTCTAACCTGTGATCAGATACATAGTACGTTAGTAGAGAAAGAGGATATTGTAGCTTAGAATAAAATTGAAAACTGTTATCACAATAACAGGAAATGTAATTCCAGTTATCTTTGAATAACCAGAAGGTCAGAGTATGGTGTAACGTCAGTTCATTTGGCACTTTTGGACCACACCATTTTCAAGGCAACAACGGACATCCATTTACGGAACTGTCGAGCGTTATGTGGCCTTGCTCAACGAATTCTTTTGCCAGAACTTCTCCGACCCCACAACGTTATACACTTACGGTCTTACTAATAAAAACTCTACAGTATATACAGACGTTTAACTGTCTTATACAATAAGTAGCTCGTTTATACGTCGTGTGTAAATTCCTTACTAATAATCACTACATACGTCGTGTATAAAAGTATAACTGTTACACAGCTACGTCATAGTTTCGTCATTACTTCGTTACGAAAGGTAATAGAATAACTGAGGTTCTCTATTGTATCCGGTAGAGCGCTCTAGTGTGGCGTGTTAAGTATCGATAGTACAACTGGCTCTAATCGATTACCACACTATATTATGGTCAAAGAGTACAAGCTACAGCAGTATAATTCTAATTATTCTGTGCTCTTTGGTTTGTTCTTCTGTGGTTACAAGGCAACCATCATCATAAAATCATCATCACCATCATCATAAAATGACAGTCGATACGAACAGCTGTTAGAGGGGCGGCCATTTTTTTCTCTATATACAACGCTTAAACAAGGGGTTTCATGTATATAACTACTACTACTATAGTTACAGCCTGTTTAGACATCCATTCCTTATGCATTGTTTATTAGTAAAGTTTTCTGTCTCAAATCTACATAAGTCTCGTATAAAAACTATACATGGTTTATTAGTAAGACTGTATGTATGGTTTCAACAAAATGACGCGACATCTTGTCGTACTTTAATTTTTATTGTAATTGTAATTGTAAATTTAATGTTAATTGTAATTTTATTGTTCATATTGTAGTTGTAATCCCCTGGTAGAGGGGCAGAGAAGGCGTAATGGCCTTATCTCTACCAGGTTAAATAAATAAATACTAATAGTAATACATCTCACACAAGACAAATCTCAGCGTAAAAAGTTGGAGTAATTGGTCCAGGACGTGTCATCTCGATAAATGTTGATACGGACTGCTCTCCATACTCGCCAGATTTATCGCCATGTCACTACTTCTTATGGGAATATTTCAAACATGATGTCCGTGTGACTTGTCCTCACACCACTAAAGAGTTCAGGACTACTATCCTACAAAGTCCAGTGCTAATGCTGAGAAAGACAATGTGTTCTCTCAGGCGACGTGGAGAGATTGTTTGCAGAATAATGGAGTTCATCCCACTTACATTGTCTTTAAAAAGTACTTATCACATACCATACTTTTCTACATCCATCCATCCATCCATCCATCCATCCATCCATCCATCCATCCATCCATGCATGCATCAGACAACTAATTCATTTATTACTAAGACAAATGAAGACAAACACATAACACTATACCTTTTGATACATATTGTAAGAAAAAAATTTGACACCTCCATTGCTTTACTATACTGCGTATTTTTATGTATACAAGGAGAATACAGGAAGCACAAGAGAATACAAGGAGAACAAGGGGAAGACTACGAAAATAAGGGGAAGACTAGGAAAATAAGAGGAAAAAAGAAGGCCAAGAAGAACATAAGGAGGTGAAGGGTAATACAATAGGAACAAGGGAAACAGTCTTACAAGGAGAGCAAGGGAAAGATAAGGAGAACAAGTGGAAGACAAGGAGAACAAGGGGAATACAAGGAGAACAAAGTGATTACAAGGACAACAAATGGGAAAGGAGAACAAAGAAAACATATGCAGAACAAGGAGAATATAAGGAGAACAAGAAAAATATAAGGGAAATGAGAGAAAGAAAAGGAGGACAAGGGAAAAAATGAGAAGAAGAGAGATACAAGAGCATCAAGGGGAATAGAAGGAGAACAAAGGAAAAGAATAATACGAAAACAAGAGTAATACAAGTGCAGCTAAGGGAAGAGAAAGAAAACACGGGGAGTATATGAACCAAGGGAAGATAACGCGAATAAGGGAAAGACAATGGAAACAAGGGAAACACGCTGAGAAGAAAGGAGAAAAATACATCGGATACAAGTGGAACAAAAGGAGACCAAAGGGAACAAAGATAATAAGAGGAAGGAAGGAGAAGAGGAAGACAAAGAGAACTAGGGGACGATAAGTAATATACGAGGAGATAAGAAGAAGACAACGAAAAGAAGGGAAACAGACGTAGAAGAAGAAGGCAAGGAGAGTAAACGGGACTATTAGGGAAGGAGAACAATGGAAATACAAGGAGAACAAGGGGAATACAAGGAGAACAAGGGGAATACAAGGAGAACAAGGGGATACAAGCATAGCAAGAGGAAGGAAGGAGAGTAAAGGGGAATATTAGGGAAAGAGAACAAGGGGAATACAAGGAGAACAAGGCGAATACAAGGAGAACAAGGGGAATACAAGTATAGCAAGAGGAAGGAAGGAGAGTGAAGGGGAATATTAGGGAAAGAGAACAAGGGGAATACAAGGAGAACAAGGGGAATACAAGGAGAACAAGGGGATACAAGCATAGCAAGAGGAAGGAAGGAGAGTAAAGGGGAATATTAGGGAAAGAGAACAAGGGGAATACAAGGAGAACAAGGGGAATACAAGGATAACAAGGGGAAGGCAAGGAGAGTAAAGGGGAATATTAGGGAAAGAGAGCAAGGGGAATACAAGGAGAACAAGGGGAATACAAGGAGAAGAAGTGGAAGATAGGGAGAAGAAGGGAAAGACAATGAGAACAAGGGGAATACAAGGGGAACAAGGGAAATAGAAGGAGAACAAGGGGAATACAAGTAAAGCAAGAGGAAGGCAAGGAGAGTAAAGGGGAATATCAGGGAAAGAGAACAAGGGGAATACAAGGAGAACAAGGGTAATACAAGGAGAAGAAATGGAAGGCAGAGAGAAGAATGGAAAGACAATGAGAATAGTGGGAGTACAAGAAGAACAATGAAAATACTAGAGATGAAGTGAAAGATAGGGAGAAGAAGGGAAAGACAATGAGAACAAGGGGAATACGAGAAGAAAGAGGGAGAGACAAGGGAGATGTGGAGAATACAAGGAGAAAGAGGTGACACAAGGAGAAGAAAGGAAAGGGATGGAGAAGAGGGCAAGACAAGGCGTCGAAGGGAAAGACAAGGAGAAGGAAGGGAGGACAAGGTGAAGGAGAAGAAAGAAAAACAAGGAGAACAAGGTCAATTCTCAAGTTTCATCATCCTAATGTCTGGTAAGGACAAGGACATAGTTCTACGTCAAAAGAACAGCACCAGGTATTTCCAAGTAACTAGACTGCATTTTCTGGCACACGAAAGCGGCAGCTACCTGAGCGAGTCCCTGGCGCCCAGCCCCGCCGTCTTGACGGGCGCTGCGTCGGAGGCGAGCAGCGCCTCGGCCACGTGCACGGCCTGGTCCGCGGGCAGCGAGATCTCCACGCCGTCCTCGCCCGTGTAGCCGCAGCGCGTCACCCGGCAGCGGGGCACACCCGCCACGGTGGCCAGCGTGCTCTCCATGAAGTAGAGGTGCGCCAGGTCCACGTCCGTGAGCGGCTGCAGTACGCGCTGGAACGCCGGGCCCTGCAGCGCCAGCAGCGCCTGCTCGTCGGGGTCCACGAAGCGCAGCTCCACGTCCTTGCCTCGCGAGCGCCAGGCAGCCTGCAACCAGCAATGCTCGTGCTACAGAAACCCATGTCTATCTCCAGAACTACAGCCCCTATGAAGAACTTCTTTAAACAAAAAATGTACAGCTTCAAGAGATCTACACACACTAGTTCTCAAATTTGACGCACTCCTTGCCGTTTTGGACGAATAGGAAGAAATGGCATATGTATCACTTTGACAAATTTTACTGGAATACATTTTTTCCTTTTTTTCTTTTTTGTTGTTGTACGAAGCATTCATTCATGGTTTTCTGCCCAAGAACGGGTATTTCACTGCAAACCTAGCATTCTGCATCCTTTCGTATCTATCATCTTTAAGGTTGCCAACCGTCCAGTCCAAAAAATGGACTTTTTATCCAGGCAACATTTTGATCCTGCCCTGGAAGTCGAAATGTCCAGGAATTGAGCGTTCGTGTTGCCTGGATTAGCTGCATATTCAGTTGGATGATATGATTTATTTATTTATTTATTTATTTATTTATTTATTTATTTATTTATTTATTTATTTATTTATTTATTTATTTATTTATTTATTTATTTATTTATTTATTTATTTATTTATTTATTTATTTATTTATTCTGGTGTAGTTAAGGCCATCAGGCCTTCTCTTCCACAACACCAGGAATACAAATACAATAATAGAAATAAACAGAAAAAATACACTATATACAAAGTAAAGCTACTCAAGAAATACAAAGAGAAAAAAACACTATGAACAGAGTAAAGCCACACAAAAATATACACAGGTTGCAGTCACACAAACTTTAAATGAGTGATTAAGTATCATAATTAATTGTATCCTAACTAATTAACTAACATAAACAGGAAGCTTGCAATTTTAAACTAGATTAAAAAAGAAAAAGAAGAAAAAAAAACACAAATCAATACTTCTAGCAATTCCTAAAAAAACTTATTATACTTCATAAAAAACATTAACTAAGACAAAATTTTCCAATTTAATTTTGAATTGTGATACAGTCCGGCAGTCCCTGACGTCATTAGGTAACGAATTCCAGAGGCGAGGTATTTCTACAGTATAGGAAGATGAGTATAAAGACGTTCTATGATGAGGAATAGAAAGAAGTGCTTGATGTCGGTTTCGAAGAGTTGTAAGAAATTGAAAGAGCGGTAACAGATAATTCGGAATAGAAGTATGCATGATTCTAAATAGAAGAGACAGTGAATGTATTGTTTTTCCTTCCTTCAGACGCACCCATGAAAGTAACTGGAGGGATGTCCTCTGTATATTACGAAGTGTGTATGAATATAATGCTTCTGATAAACAGTCTGTGGATATGCTGTGAATTACTGAAATCTGTAACATTTTTAACGCCAATTTCAGTATCTAATTCCTTCTGTGAGACAATCTTCAGTTTACTTGGTCACATCTAGACATATAACTGGAACAAATTCTCTGAAAAATTTCAAGGAAAAATTGTTCCGGGGCCGGCGGGTATCGATCCCCGGACCCTTCGCTTAGCGCACGAATGCTCTACCGACTCAGCTACTCCAGGAACTATACACGACATTGTCACAATTTTTCCTTCATATCCACAAAAAAATTGTGATGGTGTCGTGTATAACAGTTGCCAAAGTAGATAAAAGTACAGTCAGGTATAAACAATTGCTGACTTCGGGACTTCAAGAGATGATCAATATCGAGTCTCGTAAGACTCACAACCAGTGTTTACGTCAAGGACACGACGTAATGCAACATTGTCGTGCGGGTTTTCGGCCTTGCGGGCGCTGTGAGTCTCGTTTTCTCGATTCTTGTTCATCTCTAGTTAGGATATCTACCTTTTCCAACATTATACCCTAAGACAGTCATGTCAACTAATGAACACAGGCGCAAGCGCACGCTTTAGAGCTCAGGAGAGCCTGAGCGCTTTACAGGGAAAGGAAAAAAAAAGACGAAAGAGATGGTATATGCCGCTTGGTCGAGCTATATACAGGGATGGCCAGCACTGATTCAATAGATAAAGGGAAGAGAACTTATTAAAACTGTATCCATGTTAATTTTTAGATTTGCCTGAGAAGTACAAGTGCATTATAAGAATGTAAGTTTTAATTTTAATGCTCATTTTTCACAAGTTTGATTTTTTTATTCAAAAGGAATATTTTCTCAACTTTTTTTTTAATAGAAAAGTGAAATTTTCAAATATAGACCTATGTACTTAGTAGCCTTCCAGGTATTGAAACAATGTTTTCATAAATCTAATATACCGTAAATATGCATTAACTTACTGAAGATAGTGTATTACAAATTTTGAAAATATTCGCATCGCAAATGTTTGTAAGGAAATGAATTAACAAAGCAACTACTGTTACATCATAAGCAAAAGATACGTGCCCACGTGTTGTAAAAATGTCAGCTCTATAGCTTCAGCAGGTTTCGAGAAAATAATTTAATATTCTGATGATAGGAAGTTGCTCACAAATATCACTTTAAAAGCATAATGCGATAAGAGTTTTGTTATGTAATATTAGTTACACTTAAAACAGATACAGTACCTAGGTAACTTTGCTTTGTACCGTAATATTGTTTTGATTAGTTTATTGATTACTTTTATAAGGCTAAAGGTACCATCAATATCAATTCCAACTTATCATATCATTCTCAGTCTCTTTTTTTTTGGGGGGGGGGGATATCACTTTCTTTATGAATGATGTGTTTCATCCACTTAGCACAGTATAGTTGTAGTTATTATGGAATTTATGTGAATATTCCTTCTTAACTCTTTATTATGTTATTAACGTTTAAAACACAACTGCAATATTAAGAAACTGGTGTAAATACTTTTGTTTTAAAAACAATATAGATAATATCAAACAGAAAGAAGCCATATAAAAATAAGGACATAAAATTTCACGTTCCGTTTGAAGTTTGTGGACCACTGTTTTCTTAATCCAACAGGCTGCTTATTCCTCCTAGTATACTTAGCGCTTAATGCCCGCGCACGACGTCAAGGTCAGAAAAAAGCGCTTGCTTTGACATCACTGGCCTAGGAGTTGTTCGGGCAATATTTTATTAGACTCGTCTCAAAGCCGAGATATTCATCCAATCTACGAGTTTCCGTGGTTCCTAGGCGCTATGACAAGTGACGCGTTGAACCCTTAAAAAAGGGCGTCACAGACCTACAAACCCACGTAATTAATATCTGAATTTTCCAAATTGATACCTTCACAAATCGGTGCCTTGGTTTTCGCGAGTGTCCATGGCTACTTCTAGACGAGCTTACTCAATCGTCTGTCGCCTAGTCCAAGGGTTCGGATGCCTTGTCTAGCGAGGATACAGACGCCCTCCTCTCACCACTCGCTCTGCCTAATCCTCTAACATCTTCGGCAACTCTGTCAAAACTACGTGTTCATAATGCGTGTGTTCGTTTCATTTGTAATGTCCGCTACTACGACCACATTTCACCTTCTTTCGATAAATTATTGTGGCTCAGGTTAAATGAGAGGAGAAAGTTACATTCCCTTTCTCTCTTATACCGAATTTTGCACACATCTACTCCCTCTTACTTATCTGTCCGATTCCACAGTCTTTCTCGGTATCATAACTTAAATACTCGGTCACAATATGATAACACGCTAGAAATACCACTCCACACATCATCTCTTTATTCTTCATCTTTCACTGTTGCTACTTCTCATCACTGGAATTCTCTGCCGCCTGAAGTCAAGGGCCGCCGAACTTTAATTTCCTTTAAATGTAAATTAGAAAAATATCTTATGATGAGTTGCCAGTCCTAACGCGTTGCAAATATTTAATGGAATGTGTTCCACTGTATTTATTTTTTTTCTTATTTTTATTATCTAAATCGTGTTTATTTATCACTTAACGCCAATATGTATCCCACTGTGTTGTTTTTTATTATCAATCTATTTTTTGTGTACATTTTATTCAATTGTCGGTTTCTGGTTTAATTATGTAAATCCTATTTAATTGTAATCTGATACTAATATGTATACTAATGTGTTTATTTTTATTTTTACTGTGCACATTTTTTTATTGAATTATCGGCTTCTGTTTTTGTGTGATTCGTATTTGATTCCAACAACATTAATATGTATTCCACTATGTTTATTTTTATTTTATGAGGTAAATTTTATGTAACTACCTCTTTTGATCTCATTGTGTACCTAAATTGTATCAGTATGTAATTACTTAATTCTGATCCAGTTTTATGTTCAACTATGTAAGCAAGTTTTAATCCTGTTTGAGTGTAAGAGAAGGCCTTACGGCCTTAACTCTGCCAGGTTAAATAAAGCCACTATTATTATTATTATTATTATTATTATTATTATTATTAAGTACTCTGAGCCCACATCACGTACCTGTGCCTCCTTCATGAGCTTCTGGTCGTGATTCCTCCTGGACGCGTTCGACACCAGGTGGTAGTACCCCAGCGTGGTCTTTGTCACGATCAGGTCGTCCAGGATACCTCCAGTGATGGGATCCGTGAACACGGTTAGCACGGCCGTGTTGTCGGCCATGTTGATCAGGTCGGCCGTAGTGATACTCTCCAGGAAGGACAGCCGGTCCCGGCCTCGAACCTCGGTCTGCATCATATGCGACACGTCGAACAGCGAGCAGTGCTGCCTGGTGTGTAGGTGAGACGCAGCGATGCCCTCGGCTCCATAGCTCACCTGAAACAGCGGGATATTACTGAGGCATCAGCGACTAACGTTGAATGTTCCGTCCGAGGATAGCAGTGAAGTTCATTATTGTCTCTTTTACTTTCATCGTATTATTTTTTACGTATACAGAATGATTAAAATAATGATAAATAATCTTAAGACTTTTCTGTTTTAGCAGCCTCTTGGGCATTACTGAGTGTTATCTATACTAATAATAATTTTTTTATTGGGTTATTTTACGACGCTGTATCAACATCTAGGTTATTTAGCGTCTCAATGATATGAAGGTGATAATGCCGGTGAAATGAGTCCGGGGTCCAACACCGAAAGTTACCCAGCATTTGCTCGTATTGGGTTGAGGGAAAACACCGGAAAAAACCTCAACCAGGTAACTTGCCCCGACCGGGATTCGAACCCGGGCCACCTGATTTCGCGGCCAGACGCGCTGACAGTTACTCCACAGGTGTGGACACTAATAATAAATGTGTAGCCGAAATTTTTCTGGTAATTTTCGATTTTCCAAAAATAATTGGTCCTAACATATATAATTAACCGCCCTGAAACCGAAAATCGCTTTTTTGAAATTTTTGTTTCTATGTCTGTCTGTCATCTGTCTGTCTATCTGTCTGTCTGGATGTTTGTTACCTTTCCACGTGATAATGGCTGAACCGATTTGTATGAAAATTGGAATATAAATTACGTTCGTTGTAACTTAGAATTTAGGCTAGTTGGCATTCAAAATATTTTATTTAAAAGGGGGGTTATAAGGGGGCTTGAATTAAATAAATCGAAATATCTCCCTTATTATTAATTTTCATTAAAAATATTACATAACAAAAGTTTTTTTTTTAATAATTTCCGGTAAGTTTTATTCCATGCAAAATGTTGATAGGACTGATATTAAATGAGATAAATGAGTTTCAAAATTACAATAACAACGCCATCTAAGGCGGTGTAATGAAATAAAAAAACAAATTACTTCGTCTATAAGGGGCCTTGGACAACAACAATCGAAAGCTATGAAACATACCCTACAGATAATGTTTCTGTGTTTGTATGAAGTAATATCGGAAGCTAAATTAACCGATTTGTATAATTAATTCACCATTGGAAAGTGTAGTTTCTCTAGATGGACATAATGCTATAATGTTATTACAGTAACTTCTGAGTGAATCGAGGACAGGTGAGATGAAAATAGCTTCTTATGCACAGAAAACGTGATAGCATTCGTTTCCTGGATTTCATAAACTAATTTTTATGACCAAATGAGTGGTCTCTGGATCAAAATGATTGCATTTTAATTTTTTTAATACAATTTAAATTAAGTAACATATTAAACGATTTATCCTTGTATCAAACACGAATGTTCCCTGGATCAAACGTCCTATTTTAATTATGTAATTACTTTACATTTATTTCTAACGGGTGCAGCGGAGCGCACGGGTACGGCTAGTGCATAAATAAATTAACAGACACCTTAAATTGGATTCAATTCTCTTTGGAGATGATCTGGTATTATTAGCACTTTCAGAAGACGACCTCTAACGGTCAATATATAATTTGCAGCAAGTAGCAGCCACATACAATATGGAAATGTCAACAGATAAAACAAAAATTATGGCATTCTGTGGGAAATACCCAATAGAAAGAAAAATTTGTCTCGATAATAAAGTATTAGAAAGATTTATGTATGTATTTATTCACATTCCAATGGGTATATACCCGGTGGCAGTGATAACTAATTACACTCAATAATGACAATAATAAACTTATTAATTAAAAATACAATTAATAATAATACTAATAATTAATACTAATAATAATAATAATAATAATAATAATAATAATAATAATAATAATAATAATAATAATAATAATAACAGGGAATATCCTAAATTAAATGAAGCACGATCACTTAAAATAACATTTAAAGCAAATCTAATTTGTATCTTAATCCTAAGTTCGAACTAAAACCCACGAGTATGATATGTTCATATCTGCACAAGTACCTTTCAATATTACACTCATTTCACTGTCAACTCACTCACTGCACTGGAACTACGACACATTTCACTGACTCTATCCTGATTTCACTAACACTTCAAAAACATTTCACTGTTCAAATACTTTGCACTGCCACTATAAACTATAAAGCTTCACTGACAGGAACACGTTTCACTTACACAACACACTTCACTGACACGACATACTTCTTCACTGATACAACACACTTCACTGACACAACATAATTCTTCACTGATACAACACTTCAATAACAACATATCATTTACACCCTTTAAATACTGTGTATAATTACCGTCTATTAGTAAGGTCCTTAAGCCTATTTTTAAATACATTCTTGGTTGTTGGTAAAGCCTTTAGTAAGTCTGCAGGTAAAGCATTCCAGTCCCTGATAGTACGATTGAGAAAATAAAACTTTCCAGTGTCCGTCCTCTGTCTTCTTTCCCTCAATTTATATGAGTGGTCGTTCCTTGAAGAGTAATTTGGCGGCTGCAACCTATTTTTTATTTCTCTCCAGGCAGGCTCACCTCTGTATGTTTTGAACATTGCGCATAATCGAATTCGCGTTCTCCTGTCCGTGAGTGTGTCCCATATTTAGGTTACAATCTTTCAATTTTTGAAGAATTGAATATATCACAGAACATTAATAAATACACAAGAGCTATGGGCATTATAAATAGTGTGATGAAAGCATCCTTGGTTCAGAAACACACCTGCATACGTCTCTACAACACATTGGCACGACCGATGCTCAGCTATGGCAGCGAAGCATGGACACTGAGGAAAGCAGATAAAAGCAGAATAACGGCTTGTGAAATGCGATTCATGCGAAGAACAGCGGGCTGTACTAAATGGGATCTGAAAAGAAATTGTGAAATTTTAAAGGAACTAAAAACTCAACCAGGTTTAGATTATATTGTTCAATATCAGTCTCATTGGAAACATCATTTACAAAGAATGAGTAATAGTAGACTCCCAAAGGCAATTTATGGCCAAGATCTGTGGTCGCCCTGCTAAGAGATGGCGTGAAAATTTTATGTGAGATCGTAAACAGGCCTTGTGGCCTAACATTTGTCAGGCAGAAGAAGAAGAAGATGCAAAAACATGTGATAGCAAATATTTTAACCTCAGAATAATTCGGGACGAGACGTACATATAAATTTATATGCAGCGTTTTTAATTTGTAAATACGATTTTTTTAGTTAGAAGATAAAGGGCCGTATTCATAGACATTTTTAGCGCGGGTTTCCGGTGGATGATCAGCGTTTTTCGTATTCATAAACCAGTGTTAGCGATAGGATATGATTTGAATTCTGTACTAGTAACCAGTGGATAGCCGGGGCTAGCTTAGTACGCTCGTAGCACGTGCTGCGGAATGTCTATGAATAGCACCCGAAACGTATTGTTAATTCAATTTCTTCTACGTTCATTTCTTTACTGTCCCGCGCCGTGGCGTCGTGGTCTAAGGCATCCTGCCTAGGACTCGCGTTACGAAATGCGCGCTGGTTCGAGTCCTCATGGGGGAAGAAATTTTCTCACGAAATTTCGGTCAGTGTAAGGGACTGATGTACACCCAGCAACGTGATGTACTTTGGGGAGCTGCGATAGGTAACGAAAGCCAGTTATGAAAGCCAGCTATAACGGCTGGGGGGATCATCGTGCTAACCACGCGATACCTCCATTCTGGTTGGATGATCGTCCACCTCTGCTTCGGCATGTGGGCGTGAGGGCAGTAGCCGGCTGGTCGGTCTGGGCCCTTCAAGGGCTGTGGCGCCACGGATTATTATTTATTTTTTATTTGTCAACGCATGCATTGAGGAAGGACACTTGATGGAGTTTTCCAGCTGTTCCATATGCTTTAACTTATCTAAAAAAATTTGAAATTTCTGTAGAACGAGTGAGTGAGTGAGTGAGTGAGTGAGAACAGAATGAGGTTTAAATGGTCCTATAATAATAATAATAATAATAATAATAATAATAATAATAATAATAATAATAATAATAACAATAATAATAATAATAATAATAATAATAATAATAATAATAATAATTGGATTAATCTTGCTCAGGATAGGGACCAATGGCGGGCTTATGTGAGGGCGGCAATGAACCTCCGGGTTCCTTAAAAGCCAGTAAGTAAGTAAGTAAGTAAGTAAGTAAGTAAGTAAGTAAGTAAGTAAGTAAGTAAGTAAGTAAGTAAGTAAGTAAGTAAGTAAGTAGTAGTAATAATAATAATAATAATAATAGTCATAATAATGATAATGATAATAATAATTATAATAATTATAATAATAATAATAATAATAATAATAATAATAATAATAATAATAATAATAATTTCCAAGGACGGAAGCTATTTCTCTGAAAACACAATTACAGTTAACAAATTCTAAAATACAAACACTAATATACAAACGTAATCCAACAGAAGTAAGTCCCGAAAAGACAAAGAATATGATTACGTCTCGTGACCAGAACATAGTACAAAATGGAATATAAAAATTGGAAATTTATCCTTTGAAGAGGTGGAAAAAGTCAAATACCTTGGAGCAACAGCAACAAATATAAATGACACTCGGGAGGAAATTAAACGTAGAATAAATATGGGAAATGCGTGTTATTATTCGGTTGAGAAGCTTTTGTCATCCAATGTGCTCTCAAAAAACTGAAAATTAGAATTTATAAAATAATTATATTACCGCTTGTTCTGTATGGTTGTCAAACTTGGACTCTCACTTTGAGAGAGGAACAGAGGTTAAGAGTGTCTGAGAATAAGATCCTTAGGAAAATATTTGGGGCAAAGAGGGATGAAGTTACAGGAGAATGGAGAAAGTTACACAACGCAGAACTGCACGCATTGTATTCTTCACCTGACATAATTAGGAACATTAAATCCAGTCGTTTGAGGTGGACAGGACATGTAGCACGTATGGTCGAATCCAGAAATGCATATAGAGTGTTAGTTGGGAGGCCGGAGGGAAAAATATTTTTGGGGAAGCCGAGACGTAGATGGGAAGATAATATTAAACTGGATTTGAGGGAGGTGGGATATGATTGTAGGGACGGGATTACTCTTGCTCAGGATAGGGACCGATGGCGAGCTTATGTGAGGACGGCAATGAACCTCCGGGTTCTCTAAAAGCCATAAGTAAGTAAGTAAGTAATCCATCAGAACATAGAGGGAGACAGAATCTTTCACCGATCGAGTATGACAGCTCGTCCATAGAACCTAGGTTGGTAGGGCCATGTGTGTCATCGAGACTCGAATCCGAGACTTAGTGATTTCTGTCCTATGTGAGTAGAAATTTCAATTCTTAAGTTTTCTAAACCACAGTTCTTGCCGCTCAAGGCTGCGACAGAAATCTAAGTTAACTCGAAGAGCAAATAAGTTCGTGGTTCATTTCTTTCAAGGTTGTTCCCAGAATCTATCTTAGTGTCTTAGGACAAACACCGAAAAATACCAAACACCTGAAGTGGGGCGAGATAGTGTTAATATTTGATCTCTGCTTACCACATGTTTGTAAAAGATGTATAGGTCACAAACAACCAAACTTCAGTGCCGCTTTTGTTTGCGTTTCCATAGCAACTGTGTCTTGCACGTATTTTCTTTTCAATGTGAGCTAGTTTCTCGTAATCACATCGTACGAGCTTCCTGTGCTATAAATACTTACTTACTTACTTACTTACTTACTTACTTACTTACTTACTGGCTTTTAAGGAACCCAGAGGTTCATTGCCGCCCTCACATAAGCCCGCCATTGTTCCCTATCCTGAGCAAGATTAATCCAGTCTCTATCATCATATCCCACCTCCCTCAAATCCATTTTAATATTATCTTCCCACCTACGTCTCGGCCTCCCTAAAGGCCTTTTTCCCTCCGGCCTCCCAACTAACACTCTATATGCATTTCTGGATTCGCCCATACGTGCTACATGCCCTGCCCATCTCAAACGTCTGGATTTAATGTTCCTAATTACGCAGGTGAAGAATACAACATCGACATGTAGAATACATCACCCAGTTTTCTGGATGAAATTGTTTTGGTTTCGATGTTTCTCTTTTTGTTACGGATTACAAATAGAGAACATGGTTCTATGACAAGACAAGTTATTAATGAAGGCCGTGCAATACATTTTATCTTCGTATGAAGCCACATTCCTAATTTCGAGAGATATGTTACTGGAGCTAAATAACAGTTGTAAGCAGTATAGGATGAAGATAAATGCAAACAAGATGAATACCATGGTTATCGGAAGAAAGTGTAAACTGTAAACGTGCGAATCCGAAATGAGGTAGTAGAGCAAGTGGACAGCTTCAAATACTTGGGGTGTACTATAAGCAGTAACATGAGCTGCTGCCAGGAAGTCAAAAGGAGGATAGAAACGGCAAAGGAAGCTAATAGGAGTATCTTCTGCGGACCTCTGGAGAAAAGAACTAAGGAAGAGACTAGTGAAGTGCTTTGTGTGCAGTGTGGAATTTTATGGGGCAGAAACATGTGCATTACGACGAAGTGAAAAGAAATGACTAGAAACATTTGAAATGTGGATAGCCTATGGAGAAGAATGGAGTGTGTGAAATGGACAGAATAAGAAACGAAGCTGTGTTGGAAAGAGTGGGTGAAGAAAGAATGATGCTGAAACTGATCAGGAAGGGAAAAAGGAATCGGCTGGGTCGCTGGTTGAGAAGAAACTGCCTACTGAAGGATGCACTGGAAGGAATGGTGAACGGGAGAAGAGTTCGGGGCAGAAGAAGATATCAGATGATAGACGACATTAAGATATATGGATAATATGAGAAGAGTAATAGGAAGGAAGAAAATAGGAAAGACTGGAGAATGATGGGTTTGCAGTGAAAGACCTGCCGTTGGGCAGAACACTACGAATTAATAAACAGGTTATGATTTCATGGCTACTCATTTCAACCTTTTCTAACAGGTTTTTTGATTATAGTCATTTCGACAGCGATGAATTCGTTATCATGAATAAAAAAAAAGGATCTTCCGAGGATACTTATTTCTTAATAGACGAGAGTTTAGACGGCCATGAAATCGTGATCATGAATAAAGAAAGATCTTCCGAGGATACTTATTTTTTAATAGGTGAGAGTTTAGACGGCCATGAAATCGTGATCATGAATAAAAAAAAAGATCTTCCGAGGATACTTATTTCTTAATAGGTGAGAGTTTAGACGGCCATGAAATCGTGATCATGAATAAAAAAAAAGGATCTTCCGAGGATACTTATTTCTTAATAGGTGAGAGTTTAGACGGCCATGAAATCGTGATCTTTTAACTTCTCCAACTTAAAATATTTATTCAATATAAATCTGTGCTACGATACCGTAGAAAAAACATTGTATGCTATGCATTCGTAAAGTTACCTTTTTGCCACGTTTCACAAACTTTACACTCGTGCCAAAAAGAGAATCTTTATGAACTTGTAGCATAAATAACTGCCAACAAAATTATTTTTCTTTATAAGGATCGTGAATATAGTGAGAGTAATAAATCTGATTAATTTATGTGTTGTATTATTATTGCTTATTTTTCCTTAATGTCTTTACTGAATATATTATGCTATGTGTCTGTAATAGTATTTACATTTCAATTGCTGTTTTTCATCTGAATTGGTTCGTTGGAGAGCAATTAGTGTGGGTATAATGTTAAGAAAAATATGAAATACGCCGTAACAATGTAAAATTCTGGTATGTTGCTAGGCGAGTAACAACAGAAGAGTATTTCGTAAGTCACTGCCGTTGCTAAGCAACTAAAGTCAGATATTGAAATTTTCGTAACATTTGACAATCGAGCATAAGCTCGTTAAAATGCAATGATTATAATTAATTATAACTAGTGGGCTGTTATTTCAGTGGCGGCTTGTGGTGGTTCACAATGCAATGCTTTAAGTGTTTGCTTCGTAGACCAGCTCTGACCGGCCCTACTCTAGCTCAAGTCAAGACGACCAGGCTCTTACCGGCAACAAAAATCCTCCGAAGGGCACCATCTTGCCGTTCAGTCCCACGTGGAAGTCATAAAGGCTCGTCTTGCGGTGTTCCGCGGGTTCGACTCCGTACCGCCTGACGAACCCTGCCGAGACGGACCTCGCCTTCTTTGTGGTGGCCACGTCATGGCGGTCGAGTACACACGCATCCCTCCCGGAGAAGACAGCGCCAGTCAGTGTGCTGAGTTGTCTAACCCCTGGAAATTACAAAACACGATCCAATTAAACAATTTACACTATAAAACAGGCGTTCTCAACCTGGTGCTCTTTTAATGACATTTGGTGCTCTCGTCATGCGAGTTAAAATGTGCAAATTGTAATCGTTTAACATTAAACTGAAAAACCATTGACAACACATCCCCTCTGCTACCCGACCTGTTCACATCAACGGACTGTGTATTTAATATTCAAACATAACAGGATTGCCAACATCTAATCGCTGACTGGACAAATGTGGTTAATATGGCTGCTTCGTCTCCGACTGAAATTAGAAAAGGAGACGATTTTATACTCCAATAACATCAAATTCTGTAAATATTGGATATTCATAATATCTGTTTAAAACTGTCAGATTGGCAACACTTAATTCTATTTCCTATTTTTAATTCTATTTCCTATTTTATTTTATTACTAGCCGTACCCGTGCGCTCCGCTGCACCCGTTAGAAATAAATATAATTAAAGTAATTACATAATTAAAATAGGACATTTGATCCAGGGAACATTCGTGTTTGATAGAAGGATAAATCGTTTAATATGTTACTTAATTTAAATTGTATTTTAAATATTAAAATGCTATCATTTTGGTCCAGAGACCACTCATTTGGCGCAATGACAATTCCTTTAACATGTTTCTTAATTGTTATTACCAATTATTTTTGGAAAAGCGAAAATTAACAGAAAAATTTTGGCTACAGATTTATTATTATGTTTATATTATATTATATATATTATATTATATTATATTATATTATATTATATTATATTATATTATATTATATTATATTATATTATATTATATTATATTATATTATATTATATTATATTATATTATGAAAAAGTGTGTTGATAACGGATGTACTCGAATTAGAAAATTTTTAATTTGTTGTGGGAGCTCTTGAATCTCAGGAGGAACAGCTTTTACAACAGCGCAACATACTCTGCTTGGCTCATTACCCAATTTTTTTGCATTGCATTTATTGCATATGTATTTTATGTATTTTAACACGATTCAATTGAGCATAGTTAAAATTTGAATTATAAAATAATGGATTGCTAAGCTAAGGTACTATTACTGCATACTAAATCAATACACTCTCGTTGTTCGTTAATTCTCTGAGATAAAAATGAATATGTTCATAAACATTATTATAAGAAATACAGGAAATGAATACACAGAATAACCCATCAAATTTTCTCTGCATAAGAAGCTATTTTAATCTTACCTGTCCTCAATTCACTCACAAGTTACTGTAATAACATTATAGCATTATGTCCATCCAGAGAAACTACACTTTCCAATGATGAAATAATAATTAATTATACAAATCGGTTAATTTAGCTTCCGATATTACTTCATACAAGCACAGAAACATTGTCTGTAGGCTATGTTTCATAGCTTTCGATTATTGTGTCCAAGGCCCCTTATAGACGAAGTCATTTGTTTTTTTATTTCAATACACCGCCTTAGATGGCAGTTATTTTAATTTTAAAACTCATTTATCTCATTAAATATCAGTCCTATCAAAATTTTTCAAAGAATGAAATTTATCAGAAATCATGTTTAAAGAACCTTTTGTTATGTAACATATTTCACAAAAATCAATAATAAGCGAGATATTTCGATTTATTTAATTCAGGCCCTCTTATAACCCCCCTTTTAAATAACGTATTTTGAATGCTATATAGCCTATAATCTAAGTTACAACGAACTTAATTTATATTCCAATTTTCATCGAAATCGGTTCAGCCATTATCGCGTGAAAAGGTAACAAACATACAGACAGACAGACAGACAGACACACAGACAGACAGACAGACATACATACAAACAAAAATTTCAAAAAAGCGATTTTCGGTTTCAGGGTGGTTAATTATATATGTTAGGACCAATTATTTTTGGAAAATCGAAAATTACCAGAAAAATTTCGGCTACAGATTTATTATTAGTATAGATATTCTCTTATAGGCCTATTAATATTAGGCCTATATCTGAACTGCGACCGAACACGAGCGCTGCTCATTCGGTCTCAAATTTTGTTAATACTACTGTATCTTCTGTTTTATATTGTTTGTATTATTTTATTTGTATTTCTCTTGTTTGTTTGTAATTATATTCTTTATTCTGTATATATTTAAATTTAAATAAATTAAATTAAAAATTTAAATAAATTAAAATGAAACTTATAACCAGTTTCTTTTTCCCACCAGTCCCATCGCAACACAGCTAGCAACACACCGGTCCATTGCGGCAAACAGACGAACTTCAATAATAATACACCTTGCATCATAAGAGTTATTACCCCGATGCAGAACACTATACAGAGTGATTCACGAGGATTTACCGTCACTTACGGAGCTTATTTCCGAAGACCATCTGAACAAAAAAGTCATATAAACATTTGTCCTAATCTCAATATTTTCAGAGTTGCACTAATTTGAAATTGTTTGTAAAATACTTTTGTGCGTGATCGTGCGTATTTGCTTGGTTTCCGCACAAAACCAATCCGCGGAAAGTCTAAAATTCCACATTCAGTATTCTCAACCGAACACACAACAATTTCCCTCTTCTTACCGCTTAAGTGACATATTCATTTTACTGCTTTAGGCTTTTAACATATTATTTTTAGAGACGCTCAATATAGTAATAATTATAAATTGCAGACTTACCACTGCAATTTCACCTAAATTGCACTGTTAATTATTGTTTTTAAATATTTGCAAAAATTAAGTAAACTCTACAACTCCACTACAGTTACTGCATTCGTGATGCAAGTAATATTAAGGAAGCCGTGAAAAAATCACAAGATTCCAGACTCATCATAGACTGGGGGAAAAAAAGACGTATATCACGGCCTGCTGGAGTATAGTAAACACAGAAAACATTTCAAAGCAACAATGTTGAAGATAGATATTTTTGTTTTGCAAATTTGTCGTCATTAAACAGAAACCAAGATGGAGATTTCATTGCAACTAATTAGAAATTCCTCTTTCAGGAATGTAATAAACGATCTTCGCACAAAATAATGTACGATACACGAGCGGTATCTTTTCTTTCAATTCTCAGAAATTAAAAAAGCTCAACTACGTTTCGCTTTTTCAAACTTTTCCTCGAACATGAAAACTTCAACATACCGCTCTTGTAACGCATATTACTATTTTCTTTAGTTTTAATGGTAAAAGAATATTACATATTATATTTTTAACAAAATAATCTGGTTCCCTCAATGAGGGTTACCATAAAGATCCAGAATAAAAGCACTACAGAATAATTTAGAAAGACAAAAAGATTAAATACAGGAATTGTTTAGTAAAAAATCCAGACAAATGCAAACTCAATAGAATTATCAATGGCCAAAATATAAATGGTAATGTTATATTTGGATTAAATCGAATAAAATTTTTTGAATTTAAAAAAATCGGAGACCGAGTGCTTTTAAAATATCACATGTGAATTTAGGGAGTGTGCCACGTGCACCAAACAAAAGACCAGAAACACTCCACTGACTAGTGGGAAGGTTATATTTCTCACTTAGGTACGGGCTGCAGGACTCATAAATGGATTTCTTCTCCTCATCAACGTGGTGTGCCTGCAGGGCATCCCTCTCAAACCGGATTGTAGGATCAAGAACTATTCCCTTAGATTGAGTCCTGTGGATGGCTACAATATCTGCTCTTCTGTTCGAATCTAAGGACGAAACGCAGTGGATCTCCTCGTATACCCCCCATCCACGACGCTTGAGGACATCAGCAATACCGGTCCTGGCCTTATGGTGTCCATTGTTGCGCAGCAGCTCCGTTTTTCGACAGAACCCCAACACATGACCAAGAGTTTCCGTCTAGTTAATAGAGAATGAACTATTCAGAAGTGTCATTTCTTTAATTGGCTAGTGTTCTGAAGCTAAACAAGTGTTGTTAATTACTTTTTTACAGATCTTGTTTTTCACTTTTTAACTAAAAATTACATTCGCAATATGTATGATAAGAACTTTCTTGTGTTAAATACAGGGACATCATTTTATTTTTACTTGCATTTTTATTGTACCTGCATTTCTGAATGTGCTTCACTCTCACCCCTTCACTAATGTCCTTGCTCCCGTCAGACACACAAACTTACGGCCGCTGTTGCATTCGAAGTCTTCAAGCACTGAAGTAAACACTGCAGTGTATAGTGTGTTTCATAAATATGATTGCGTTTTCTATAGAAGAAAGAACCTATATTAATAATATCGTACTAAAAAATTATATTCCAGAAACGATAAATTCAATTTCAGAGAATATGCTTCAAAATGTTTTTAATAATATGCGTACTGAATTGAAGCCTGCATTGTAATGAACGGCAACCATTTTCAGCAACTTGTTTAAAAATTCAGATTAGCTTTTTTTGAATTGAGGTGGCTAGAAGCAAAGGAATGCTAGTGACATTTGTAATAACATGAGTTAAGTGCATCCAGTGTAAGCTAAAGTATCTAAAATTTTAGTGGCAAAGGGATATTTTAATCGCATCACACATTAAAATTTAAATAAAAAATTTCACTGATTTTACGAAAGCTTAAATATTTAATCCCCATTTTCTCAAAAGTAACTTAAGTGCACTTACAGCCCTTTACTTATGACCCCCTCAATTTAAATGCACTCTCTATATTGTATGATAACATCAATAATTAATATGCTAAATAAAGCAGACATTACATAACGAACATAGCCGCCTGAAAAGTTGAGTTTTTGAAAAAAGAAATGTTACTACTCTACTGTATTTTGATAAATTCCGTAAAAGTGATGATCAAACTGTAAATCGTAATATCGTATTTCCCTGCAACATAAATGGATACACTACTTTTCTCTCCTCCTATACCTAGTAAAATGATTTGTTTACATATTGCACTAGTAACATCAAACTCCTGTAATGGAAGGGGGCAACAGTGTTTCCGAGTATAGCCAGGTTAATGTTAAAAATGTTGGTAAAAATAAAGTGATGTCCCTGTATTAACGTACCTTGTTAACATGTTTCGACCTATTTTTGGTAATCTTCGGAACTGGTCCTGCGTGGGTGCGTAGAGTCAAAGAGTGTATGTGTTTTGAAATTGATTTGAGTGTTGAGAATATCGTTGGGGTGTGTCTGTATATTTCATATTGTTCTATTGTATTGAGTTTCTGGCTTTTTGGTTGGATGTGTAGTACTTCCATGTCTGTGTTGATGTCTCTACGCACCCACACAGGAAACAAGAGTCGCCAAGACCAACAACTACCAGTTCCGAAGATGACCGAAAATAGGTCGAAACATGTTAACAAGGTACGTTAATATTTAACATAAGAAAGTTCTTATCATACATATTCCGAAGTGATACAGTGTTAAAAGTTGCGTAATCAAGATGTATAAAAATTACATTATTCTTACGTACTTATCACAAAAATTGTTACAAATCTTACGACTTTAGGAACTTGATTTTTTACAGTTTAATTATGCATCCTAATGTACAGTCTTGAAGAGTTTACAAGAGTGGCGTGATTTGTAACAATTGTTGTGATAAATGCGTAATAAAAATGTAATTTTGTAGTTAAAAATCGAAAAAAAAAAAATTCTTTACGAAGAAACTATGGAATTCACATACAATTTTAGCTTCAGAATACTAGCTAATTAAAAAAATGATACTCCTGAATAGTTCATTCTTTATCTGTAATATTCTTTTACCCTTAAAACTCGAGAATAATGGTATTTTATAAACAACTTAAAATTAGTGTAACTCTGAAAATATTGAGATTAGGATGAATTTTTATATGATTTTTTTGCTCAGAATGTCTTCGAAAATAAGCTCAGTAAGTAGCGGTAAATTCTCGTGGATCACCCTGTATGAAGAATAATAGTATTTTATAAACAACTTAAAATTAGTGTAACTCTGAAAATATTGAGATTAGGATAAATTTTTATATGATTTTTTTTGCTCAGAATTTCTTCGAAAATAAGTGGCGGTATATTCTCGTGGATCACCCTGTATATAAGAATAGTGGTATTTTATAAAAATTAAAATTAGTGTAACTCTGAAAATATTGAGATTAGGATAAATTTTTGTTTGTTTTTTTTTTTTTTTTTTTTTTTGCTCAGAATGTCTTCGAAAATAAGCTCGGTAAGTAGCGGTAAATACTCATGGATCACCCTGTACAAAGAATAATGGTATTTCATAAGCAACTTAAAATTAGTGTAACTCTGAAAATATTGAGATTAGGATAAATTTTTATATGATTTTGTTGCTCAGAATGTCTTCGAAAATAACCTCAGTAAGTAGCGGTAAATACTCGTGGATCACCCTGTATAAAGGATAGTGGTATTTTATAAATAACTTAAAATTAGTGTAACTCTGGAAATATTGAGATTAGTATAAATTTTTATATGATTTTCTTGCTCAGAATGTCTTCGAAAATAACCTCAGTAAGTAGCGGTAAATACTCGTGGATCACCCTGTATAAAGGATAGTGGTATTTTATAAATAACTTAAAATTAGTGTAACTCTGGAAATATTGAGATTAGGATAAATTTTTAAATGATATTTTTTGCTCAGAATGTCTTCGAAAATAAGCTCCGTAAGTAGCGGTAAATTCTCGTGGATCACCCTGTATAAGTCTCATATTTGCAAATTACAATGAAGAAACGTCCTTCATGAGATGGATTCAAACCCACTACCCTGTCCTGCATTCAGTTCCACACTAGTTATGTATAGCAGCCGGCAAATATGTTGTTCCTGTGCTGAATATTTGGTGGGTGGTATCTAATATCATGACAGATTGGGCGCCCCACCCGCGGGGATATATCAAGCTTCTTGTTTACAAGCAAACAAGGCGGGCAAACACGGCCTCCAGCGGCCCTGAATATCTTGACCGTCTCCACAATTTCGAGAGCGATGTGGGAAGCTTCGCGAGGGGGGAAGTGCGAACTCCAAGCGCGATGTGCTGATGTGCCCCGAGGCAAACTGCAGGAACTGAGGTGTATATTACAACATGCGAGGTCCTAACGCCTCGCAAAGATGGCGCGTGCTTTTCCATCACATGTTTTACGAGTTTCGTAACAGTTCAATTACTTTACCATGTTTCGAAGGATATGTGTTCACAGTTCAATGAAGTAAAACCTTTAGGCAGGTTACGAGTCTGTGAAACAAAATTCTGTGACAGACGATTCAAAAGGACTTTCAGTGTTGTTCATACGGGGTTGTTTACGTTGTTATGTTATCGTGTAAATGAAGTTGTTCATGTTTGTGGTGTTCCACTAAATTTACTTACTTATTTACAAATGGCTTTTAAGGAACCCGCAGGTTCATTGCCGCCCTCACATAAGCCCGCCATCGGTCCCTATTTTATTTATCTATTTATTTATTTATTTATTTATTTATTTATTTATTTATTTATTTATTTATTTACTTAGCTAGCTAGCTAGTGAGTACAAATTAAAATTATAAAACAAAAATATTTCTAGCCACTACTGTAAGAGCCAGGCTCGTGTACGGTGTGGTCTTAGTCAATAATCTATACTAATAATAAATCTGTAGCCAAAATTTTTCTGGTAATTTTCGATTTTCCAAAAATAATTGGTGTCAACATGTATAATTAACCATCCTGAAACCGAAAATCACTTTTTTGAAATTTTTGTTTGTATGTCTGTCTGTCTGTTTCGATGTTTGTTACCTTTTCACGCGATTATGGCTGAACAGATTTATATGAAAATTGGAATATAAATTAAGTTCGTTGTAACTTAGATTTTAGGCTATATGCCATTCAAATACTTTATTTAAAAGGGGGGGGGTTATAAGGCGGCCTGAATTAAATAAATCGAAATATCTCGCAATATTACATAACAAAAGTTTCTTTAAAAGTAATTTCCGATAAGTTTTATTCTATACAAAATTTTGATAGGACTGATATTTAATGAGATAAATGAGTTTTAAAATTACAATAACAACGCCATCTAAGGCGGTGTAATGAAATAAAAAAAAATGACTTCGTCTATAAGGGGCCTTGGACAACAACAATCGAAAGCTATTGAACATAGGCTAAGAGAATGTTTCTGTGTTTGTATGAAGTAATATCGGAAGCTAATTAATTGTTTAATTATTATTTCACTATTGGAAAGTGTAGTTTCTCTAGATGGACATAATTCTACAATGTTATTACAGTAACTTCTGAAACATATAGCAAGTACCGGTAATATAAAGTATACACATTAAAACTAAATCATATTTCAATCTTCATTAAACTATGGTTGCATTAATAACAATTAAGAAACATGTTAAAGGAATTGTCATTGTACCAAATGATTGCTCTCTGGACCAAAATGACCGCATTTTAATTATTTAAATACAATTTAAATTAAGTAACATATTAAACGATTGATCCTTCTATCAAACACGAATGTACCCTGGATCAAACATCCTATTTTAATTATGTAACTACTTTATATTTATTTCTAACGGGTGTAGCGGAGCGCACGGGTACGGCTAGTATAACAAAAAATTTACAAGGACAGTTTACTAAATACAGTAAGTGACTTAATTCAAACCAATAAATAACACACAAGAGCAAGAATAAAGAAGAAAGAGAAAAACAGAGAAATACACATTTAATATAAATTGACAATCAGACAGAAGCCAGTGATATTCAATAAAAACATGAATATAGTCGGCAGAAATAAAAGGTAAAAAATTACATTTGTTAATATTATATATTTCATGAAATACAAATTTCTTTTTTTAAAAGCTTCAATTTTAAAATATTTCAAATTTGGAAAATGGTTTGTAATTTTATTATGAAGTCTTGGGCCGAAACTAGCACCATGTTTAAGAGCTGCAATTGTATGACATTTAGGCTCAATTAATGGGAAAGCAGACTTTTGTCTTCGAGTACGATATTCATGTCGATTAGATTTATGTTTTATTTGATATCTGTGGTAGTAAGTTAGTAAACTATATTTATAAATTCCTTCAATAGGCAATACATTAAAATCTGTATAAATTAAATTTGTTGGATATTTCATATTTTTGGTCAGACAAATGTTTATTAAACTTCTTTGTAATAAAATTAATGGATTAAGTACAGATGATGCTACTCCACCCCAATTTATTATACCATATTGTATTAATGATTGTACTAAAGCTAAAAATATTATTCTCAATGCCTCCTTAGTGATAAAATTTCGAAGTATTACGAATTTATAAATTGTCTTTCTTATACTTGTACACATGAAATCAAATGATCTATAATAATTCCTAAATATTTAACTTGTGTAGAAAGGTGTTAGGTGTGGGCAATCCTGTGCACGATTAATCCAATCTCTATCATCATATCCCACCTCCCTCAAATCCATTTTAATATGAACCTCCCATCTACGTCTCGGCCTCCCCAAAGGTCTTTTTCCCTCCGGTCTCCCACCTAACACACTATATGCATTTCGTTTTTTTACTTTGGTTATTTAACGACGCTGTATCAACTACGAGGTTATTTAGCGTCGATGGAATTGGTGATAGGGAGATGATATTTGGCGAGATGAGGCCGAGGATTCGCCATAGATTACCTGACATTTGCCTTACGGTTGGAGAAAATCTCGGGAAAAAACCTAACCAGGTAATCAGCCAAGCGGGAATCGAACCCACGCTCGAGCACAACTCCGGATAAACTGTTATTGAAAAAAGACTCGCTTTACAGAATGCGCGCTGGTTCGAGTCCTCAGAGGGAAGAAATTTATATGAAATTTCTGCCAGTGTATGGGACCGGTGCCCACCCAGCATTGTAATGCAATTGGACAGCTACGACAGGTATCGAAATCCGGTTATGAAAGCCAGCTTATAACGGCTGGAGGGATCATCGTACTAACTACACAATACTTCCATTCTATTATCTTAGAAAGCACGATGATAGAGACATTCCGATAGTCAATACAATGTAATATAATCTAACAATATTTTATTTAGAGTTCAGTCTAATTGACACATCACAGTTTAAAATCAATAACACTTACAAATGTAAATGATCATTGCATATTATAAAATTGAAATGCAAACGTTTTCGCCCATGGAATTGTATTTGGCCTATTATGAAGTTTAAGAGGAATAATATGGTTTTTCATCATGTTGTTTTAATGATCACAATCTTATAATTTGAAATATAAGATCAATACATTTTATTCATAATTTTATCATATATAATTTTAATACCTGTACTCATTTAAATTTCAGATTGCTATTTATCATAGTGTCAATCATGTAAATAGTTGTTTTTTAATATATTTAAGATTGTAAATATTAATTATCTGGTACGCATTTCACAGCAAAGATATGAAAAATTGTATAAGATATTGTGAGTTAAATTCCTGATGATGCCCAAGGGCGAAAACGTTTGCATTTCAATTTTATAGTATGCAATGATCATTTACATTTGTGTTATTGATTTTAAACTGAGATATGTCAATTAGACTAAACTCTAAATAAAATATTATTAGATTATATTACTTCCATTCTAGTTGGATGATCGTTCACCTCTGCTTCGGTATGCAGGCGTGAGGCCATCAGCCGGCTGATCGGTCTGGGCCCTTAAAGGGCTGTAACGCCACGAATTATTTACGATATATTATAATGTTTCGAAAAATTGAAATTTGTAGGTATAAAACATGATATTTTTCTTACTTAAGGAAATAGTAATATACGTTACAAGAGCAGTATGTGACGTTTTCATGGTCGAGGAAAAGATTGAAAAAGCGAAACGTATCGTACATTATTTTGTGCGAAGATCGTTTATTACATACCTGAAAGACGAATTTCTAATTAGTTGCAATGAAATCTCCATGTTGGTTTCTGTTTAATGACGGCAACTTCGGAAAACCTAATATCTTTCTTCAACATTGTTGCTATAAAATGTTTTCTGTGTTTACTATACTCCAGCAGGCCGTGATATACGTCTGTCTTTTTTTCCCCCCAGTCTATAAATGCGAACTTCAAACAAACGGTAAGGTTATGTAATGATTTATTTTTCATTTTAATATTTTAACAATATTATTTATATAACATATTGCAGTAATAACATCGGCATCTGGAATCTTGTTGATTTTTTCACGGCTTCCTTAATGTTACTTGTATCAGGAATGCAGTAATTTTCGTGGAGTAGTAGAGTTTACTTAATTTTTGCAAATATTTAAAAACAATAATTAACATTGCAATTTAGGTGAAATTGCAGTGGTAAGTTTCCAATTTATAATTATTACTACGTTAAACGTCTCTAAAAATAATATGTTAGAAGCCTAAAGCAGTAAAATGAATGTCGCGCTTAAGCGGTAAGAAGAGGGAAATTGTTATGTGTGTTACGTTGGGAATACTGAATGTGGTATTTCACACTTACCGCGTATTGGTTCTGTGCGGAAAACAAGCAAATACGCACGATCTCGCACAAATACTGTTATCATATAAAATTATTCCTTTTTTAAATTCAGGATGGAGGCTGTTCATCATGCAGGGATGCAGAGTTTCCCTGGTAACTCAGCTATTTTTAACAGCGACGAAATTCATCGTGGCCTGGAAATAGCCAATAAATTTTGTACACACACCTCTATGTTGCGAAAAAAGGTTCTTTTCTTTCCTGTAAACCTATGATATAGCACACACAGATTTTCTTTTCTCCCGGAGCAGGCCGTGATAATTGTTTCGACCTTTAAATTTTATCGACCTGGCGGGGTTAGTAGCGGGTAATCTCGGACCCAATTGTCAGCATTGTAACTGAGAGACCCCTGAGACATGATGATGATGATTTATTTTTTATTTTATTGGGTTATTTTACGACGCTGTATCAACGTCTAGGTTATTTAGCGTCTGAATGAAATGAAGGTGATAATGCCGGTGAAATGAGTCCGGGGTCCAGCACCGAAAGTTACCCAGCATTTGCTCGTGTTGGGTTGAGGGAAAACCCCGGAAAAAACCTCAACCAGGTAACTTGCCCCGACCGGGATTCGAACCCGGGCCACCTGGTTTCGCGGCCAGACGCGCTGACGTTACTCCACAGGTGTGGACGATGATGATGATGATGATGATGATGATGATGGCCCTTGAACAAAGATTTCCTTCAGTTTAGATATCTGAAGCAATGAATCGCTCACCTGGCTGACTGTGCTGAGGTTGGATAGGCAGTCTGTCGCTCTGGCAGACAGAGGCGACGCAGAAGCTTCTAGACTCCGCGAGACCCTGCAGACAGGTGCCCGCC
This sequence comes from Periplaneta americana, assembly GCF_040183065.1. NCBI lineage: Eukaryota > Metazoa > Arthropoda > Insecta > Blattodea > Blattidae > Periplaneta > Periplaneta americana. The sequence continues at coordinate 206,156,090 of NC_091118.1, read as the reverse complement.
ACGCGCAGGAATCGAACCATCTCCAACACCTATGCAAAAAAACATTAGTATAGTCGCGACGCTGTTATTCCCGGCGTGACTCCTCCTCTTTGCTTACGTCTTAGGAATTGAAGGTTCTGTAAATTCTAGGTAGGTAGTATCGTTCGCCATTTTTGTTCTTTCGTTGCCGAGCTACCAGACGAGGAATCTATTTGCCACACCGTTAAACATTATCATGTCGTAGCTCCTATGATAATAAATCAAACGCACTGTAATTCAGCAAATAATTGAGCGGCAAATAACGTCTTCGTGTGCTTTCTGCGAACGCCAACGAAAGAGCCAAAATGGCGGGCGATTATATTAACAGTCTTACTAATAAACCGTATATAGTTTTTATACGAGACTTATGCAGAGTTGAGACAGAAAACGTTACTAATAAACCGTGAATAAGCGATGGACGTATAAACAGGCTGTAACTATACAATGGGAATTGCTTTGCAGTAGTTATATACACGAAACCCCTTGTTTAAGAGTTGTATTTAGTGAAAAAATGGCCGCCCCTCTAACAGCTGTTCGTATCGACTGTCATTTTATGATGATGGTTACTTTGTAACAACAGAAGAACAAACCAAAGATCATAGAATTGTTAGAATAATATTGCTGTAGCTTGTACTCTTTGACCAAAATGTAGTGTGGTAATCGATTAGAGCCAGTTTTAAAATCGATATTTAACACGCCACACTAGAGCGCTCTACCGGATGCAATAGAGAACCTCAGATATTCTATTACCTTTCGTAACGAAGTAATGACGAAACTATGACGTAGCTGTGTAATGGTTATACTGTTATACACGACGAATGTAGTGATTATTAGTAAGGAATTCACACACGACTTATAAACGAGCTACTCATTGTATAAGACAGTTAAACGTCTGTATATAGAGTTTTTATTAGTAAGACCGTAAGTATTTATGAAGGCTTAAGAAATGAATGACGTCTTCATCAGTGAATCACAAGACGCACACGTTTAAATGTAGTCGACCTGCAACGCGATTGGCTGCCGGAAATTAGAGCGACGGGACTATAGCTGTAAAATTAAAAACTAATTTTGGTACATTTTTGACACCAAAATACAGTAGACTATAAGGTAGAGTTATGATTTGGGAACTATAGTCAGCCTGAACATAGATGGCACCATCTTCATAATCTCCATCAAAGAAGGAAATTAAACAAAATGCCTAGGAATTTAACTAGATCAAAGCCTCATTTTCGAACCCCATTTTCTCAAAATAGCACCTAAGAAGTATACTATTTTACAAAGATGACCACCGTTTATGATAAGACAGGCTTCAGCACACTTCCTCATCGATAATTGCACACGTTTGAATATCCTTCGAATGTCTATATGCGTTCAAAATCACTGGCAATGCTTTTGCGGAGTACCTTAACATTGTAATCAAAGGTGGAATACAAAAAGAAATTCAAATAAAAAAAATTCAAAAATTCAAGTCTGGGGACCTGGAAGGCCATGGTGTTGGTAAGCCATGACCGACACACCTCCTTTCGAAACATTCAATTCAATTTATTAAGCCATTAAACATACAGTGATAGGCTTCGTCTCAATACAGAAGGGAGGAAAAAAGACCATACATTTGAAAATACACATATAATTGAAAACAGTTTAATTAGAATGAAAACACGAAACATTTTGAAACTCTAAAATTAATGAAAACACTTCACTCTTAATGTAATAATTGTAACTAAATGTAATTAACTTTATTCATTAAAAAACAATTTCGTATGAATTTATGTTAAGAAACTCATCGACAGAGTAGAAAGGATTAATTAAAAGCCAATTATAAAACCTAGCTTTGAAACCATTGGCTGGTAACTTATAATATTGACTGGGAAGCTTATTATATAATTTCATCCCCATGACAAATAAAATTTGTACTAGTTTTATGTAATCTACAGTATGGAATATTAATTTGTTCACTATTTCTAATTTCATGATCATGTATATTGGGTATTAATGAGTAATTGTCTATATTTTGTCGAGTGTAAAGGACTAGGTCGTATATATATGACAGTTAATATCTGTGATTGTTTGAAAAGAGGTCGACAATGTTCAAGATAGTTTGATTGACATAGAATTCTAATGGCTTTCTTTTGCAAAATCAAGACACTCCCAATTTTGCTACTATTTCCCCAGAAAATTAAGGCATACCATTAGCGTAATAACCCTCCAACGTGCAAATGAAAGTGAGTTTGTACTTGTCTTACATCCATCACACCAGCAGCTGACTTTCTCGAGAAGGCACATCATGCAAAATGTCGCGTAGCTCATATTGAAAAAAATGTAAGCACGCACGTTTAAATCTACCAGGTAAAAAATAACGAGGTGTGTTTAGTTAGTGACCGCACTGATGACATCTAGGAAACGGTTTGTTTCCGGACCTTTGTTTATAAAAACTTTTTGCCTTTTTTCACAGTCCTTTAGTCGCCCCTGCAGTTTGTACCTGTAATTTTGAAACACCCTGTATGACAATAATATCAAGTATCCTCTATGCATTTACAACACCGGTATCTGTCAAGAAAAATTTAATGAGCGAAATAAAAGTTATTCAAAGAGCTTTTTTTCACACAATTACAGAAGCAGACTATTCAGCAACAAATATATTTCTTCATCAAATTTTAACCACAGAATACATTAAAAATTATAGTACTAAACAACAGTAATATTTCAGTCAACTGAATACAAGCCATCCAAATTATTTACCCTCATAACTAGAGCCCGGATGTTTAGGTATTTATAACAGTAAAAAAATAGGCAGGCAAAAAAGGCTATAAAAACGTAAAAAAAAAAAGCCACAAAAATCTTTGCAAAAGACATTATAAATTTTAATAGGGCATAATATATTTTAGCAATACATTTAAATTATATCAACATAACTCACATATTTACTTCGTAGGTGACACATGTTGACTTATAAAATACTTTTTTTTTTTCCGTGATTAATTGTCTTATCACAACCTTACATAACAAAACTGTTCCATCGGTTGAAAACACATGGGCACCAAATTCACTAACGTAAGCATGAAGTTTACTTTTCAATGGTTTACTGAATTTAGGCATTCTAGCTAACCGATCTTATACCTTCTGTCATCCGACAATAACAGACTGTTCCTCACTCAAATTTCTTTCTCCTTAGAGATGGCCGATATTTCACAAACCGATATTTTGTCACAGGTATTTTTTTGTCACAGATAAACCTGTGACTGATGATGCGAAATATCTGTGACAAAATATCGCTATCGAAATCTGCTCCGTATTCAGTACTCTGTGACTGTTGCAACGTCTGCGACTGATATTTTCTCCTCTACGTCGTGGGTTTGCGCATGCGCATGATACAATAATAGCAATCGGGCGGTGGTATTTGATTATTTTTTCGTGATATTTTATTCAATATTATTTTTTTCAAAGTGATGATGTGTTGCAAAGTTATTAGCGGCATTATAATAATACAATCATGAATCTAACATTTTGTTTTCATATTAAGTCTATATGTTTTATAAATATTTTATATATTCCCCGAGATCTTCACATTTTCATATTACTGTGAATATATATTAATGTATAAGTATTTTCCACTCAATTTTTACGCAGTAACAATATTTTTTTTTTAGTTATACTATTAATTACAAACAGAATAGTTACAGGAGCCTACATTATTTTAATAACTTTACATGTACTTCTCTCATTTATGTATGATCCAGTTTTAATGTATAGCTCAAACACGAACAGTGCAGGGTAGTATTAATTAAAATAATTAAACTTAAAATAAAATTATTTGTAATAAGTTCATTACCGGTATGTTGTTTATGGTTATTAACTCTTAGGAAATCGCACAGTGCTTTCTAACATTGGTACTCGTGTGGGGTGTTATTTTACCCAATTAATAGGCCTAATCAATGTTCTAAACTTGACATTTAGTGATATTTATCTAGATATTGTTAAAATCATCAACTTGCAAGTAATTTTCAACTTTTAAATATAATAATATGGGGTATTAGCAAAAATTGTCGATTTTATAAATTCCAAAAAGATCTGACATCTAGCAGACACTGCTCCAACAAATCGTTCTCATTGCCCTTGCACACTTTTAAAATAGACCTACACTTACACATAAATGGGATAACTAATTACATTTGAAAATAAGGGGTATCAAACGTAAATCATGTTAGTTCATTCCGTATCACTGAACGTTATGCTCTTCCGAACTTTCGAAGCATTTCTCACAAGCCGACAACAGCACCTATAGAATTAAAACCGAACGAGATAAAACTTATTTGGCTAAACTAACCTTGAGGTAGTTTCCTTCGTATTACCCTTATACACCTTGCATATACGAATCTGTGACAGGTTAGGTTTGGTTAGTTTAGGCTTTGTTATGCGTTAGATATACGATCAACTGCATCTCCACAAACAATCAAATTCGACGATTTTCACATCCGAAATCACCGAAACTACCTCAGCGCTAGTTTAACCTGAGCAACTGTCTCTCCACAAAAAAATTCCTTATAAATGCAATGATTTTCACATCCGAAATTGCCGAAACTACTTCAGCGCTAGTTTAACCTGAGCAACTGTCTCTCCACAAAAAAATTCCTTATAAATGCAATGATTTTCACATCCGAAATTGCCGAAACTACTTCAGCGCTAGTTTCACCATCTTATTATAAATGATGTAGTGATTACACGATTTAAATAATAATAATAATAATAATAATAATAATAATAATAATAATAATAATAATACCATTGGTTACCAATACTTTATCTTGTGTAAAATCCTGTCTGAACAACTGTCTTGTTCTGTAATTATTTTCTATTCTTCTTCCGAATACTTATGTTTCGTTAATTTTTATTCTGACTCAATATTATAATGTTAATGCACGACTTAAAATAATTTATCGATTATATTATATACAATAAAAAGGATCAATTTTTAAAACGATTAGGATAATCACATAACCTCAATTTCTCCGTACCCAACTACATTAAAAATTATCAACTGATTTCGTATCTACAATCAACAACGATATAACCTCTTGGTATATGAGGTTAACTTTTTGCATGTTACTGTTCAGTTAGATTAGTATTTATTTGTTAATGGTACATGTACATAATTTATTTGTTGGATTTTCCCATATAAACCACTAAAATGTGGCGTGTATAGAGAAATCATATTCACATTGCACTGCTCTTCAATATTTCCTGTTAATTTTTATCGGTGTGACAAAATATCGGTATAATTCATGCATATTGTGCTTACTTAGCGATATAAAATATCGGTGTGACAAAATCTCAGATAAAAGTCACAGATATTTAATTGTCACAGTCACAGTTGTCACAGATAGTTGAAAATATCGTTTAAGCTCAACTCTATTTCTCCTACAATAATAAACACGTGTAGCACAAAATTGTAACGGTAAAATTTGAAAATATGAAAGCAAACAATTGGAAATGCTACGTGACAACTTCTATGAGAACGAGCTTAATATTTAAAATTATAAAGCTGATTGTTGATATCGTGAAGACATGACAATATTATATTTGTAACTGTGGATTGTCGATCATTATTCATATTACACCAATAGTATTAAAGCACGGTTATTAGCAGATTAAGCAGCGAAATAAATCATTTTTATTTCCTATTTTTAGTAAAGTTAGTCATTGTATCAAATATTTAAATTTCATATACAACTTACTTACTTACTGGCTTTTAAGGAACCCGGAGGTTCATTGCCGCTCTCACATAAGCTCGCCATTGGTACCTATCCTGACCAAGATTAATCCAGTCTCTACCATCATATCCCACCTCCCTCAAATCCATTTTAATATTATCTTGCCATCTACGTCTCGGCCTCACCAAAGGTCTTTTTCCCTCCGGCCTCCCAACTAACACTTTATATGCATTTCTGGATTCGCCCATACGTGCTACATGCCCTGTCCATCTCAAGCGTCTGGATTTAATGTTCCTAATTATGTCAGGTGAAGAATACAATGCGTGCAGTTCTGTGTTGTGTAACTTTCTCCATTCTCCTGTAACTTCATCCCTCTTAGCCCCAAATATTTTCCTAAGAACCTTATTCTCAAACACCCTCAATCTCAGTTCCTCTCTCAAAGTGAGAGTCCAAGTTTCACACCCATACAGAACAACCGGTAATATAACTGTTTTATAAATTCTAACTTTCAGATTTTTTGACAGCAGACTGGATGATAAAAGCTTCTCAACCGAATAATAACAGGCATTTCCCGTATTTATTCTGTGTTTAATTTCCTCCCGAGTGTCATTTATATTTGTTACTGTTGCTCCAAGATATTTGAAATTTTCCACTTCTTCGAAGGATAAATCTCCAACGTTTACAGAAATTTCATACACAATATTACAATTAATTAGAAAATTGCAAATAAACAAGAAATATTGCTTTAAAATGACAAAAAAAGGCATTTATTAGTAAGAAACACCTTAGAAAGCAAAACAGGCAAGATAAAAATTGTCCCTATCACTTTGATTTACTCCAAATCACATTTATATCTTTGCTAATAATGATTTACTTCCACCCAGTAAAAAAGGCATTTTGCCAAACATCCGGGCTCTACTGATAACGGTTCAGTTCCCACCTAAGACTTCAGAAATTCATACTAAATTATATATCTATAGCATAATGTAAGCTGGTACTGTGTATGAAACATGTTAATAGGTACCTAATTATCCATATTACTTTGTTTTACAACATATCGATAGCATATAATATATTTCAGTTAATATTTTCTTAAAAAATTGGAAGTTAGTCTTAACTCCAAAATTTTGAAGAAGAAGAAGAAGAAGAAACAGATTTTTGTAAACTTTTCATACAAATTCGAAACTTGGTATTCTCACTTCACCATATACTCTAAACATTCCCTAAAAATTTCATTAGAATTGGCCTAAAAGAGAATAGTAACATGCGTTACAAGAGCGGTATGTTGAAGTTTTCATGTTCGAGGAAAAGTTTGAAAAAGCGAAACGTTGTTGAGCTTTTTTAATTTCCGAGAATTGAAAGAAAACATACCGCCCGTGTATCGTACATTATTTTGTGCGAAGATCGTTTATTACATGCCTGAAAGAGGAATTTCTAATTAGTTGCAATGAAATCTCCATCTTGGTTTCTGTTCAATGACGGCAAATTTGCAAAACAAAAATATCTATCTTCAACATTGTTGCTTTAAAATGTTTTCTGTGTTTACTATACTTCAGCAGGCCGTGATATACGTCTGTCTTCCCCCCCCCCCCCCCAGTCTATAAATGCTAACTTAAAACAAACGATAAGGTTATGTAATGATTTAGAGTTTACTTAATTTTTGCAAATATTTAAAAACAATAATTAACATTGCAATTTAGGTGAAATTGCAGTGGTAAGTTTCCAATTTATACTTATTACTATGTTGAACGTCTCTAAAAATAATATGTTAAAAGCCTAAAGCAGTAAAATCAATATGTCACTTAAGCGGTAAGAAGAGGGAAATTGTTATGTGTGTTAGGTTGGGAATACTGAATGTGGAATTTTAGACTTTCCGCGGATTGGTTTTGTGCGGAAACCAAGCAAATACGCACGATCTCGCACAAAAGGTTTTTATAAGCTAGTTAGTGTGAAATGTCAGCATAGCTATTGTGTGACAACAACCCCACACCACAACATAATAGTCTGATTACATGTAGACGCTCTTGTTTACCTCTGGTGAGATGTAATTACAAATGGGAGTGGGGGTGATGTAACAACTCGTGGTTCCTGGGTTCACCGCCAGTGCTGTTTTGTCCCAACTGTATTACGTAGTCGTCTTGCCATGTGACTGCCTTCACTGCTTGGCATTCCACACAAAAACAAAATACTATATCTTGTTTTGCATACAATGTAAGCAGAGTTCAGAAAAAGAGCTCTAACAAGGAAAATAAAGCGTTTTCGAACCCATGTTCACATGACATATTTTCATCCTCTAGGCCCGCATAATAGGATTGCTTCCCTAAACTTTCGCCAGACCGTACCGTTTTGTTACATCCTGTATATCAGAGATCTGCATCGGACATTTTCGCTCGAGCGCCAAGTAGTTCATAGCATAATCCGATAGGTAGCGCACAAGCATGATGCGTAAAATTGTCGCCAGTGATAAATCCTCGAACGGTATAAGCCGAGCGTTAGACATTCGTTTTTGTTACAGTGATGAACTGTGTAGTAACATCATAGATGTTTATCATTTCAAAACTTTGCAGTGTTTAACTAACCTCTCCATAGTACAACTACAACACTTGCTTTAAAATGTAATATAAATGTTGTAGGTAAATGTTTTTTTTTTTTTTTTTTTTTTTTTTTTTTTTTTTTTGTCCAGGAGAATGGAGAAAGTTACACAACACAGAACTGCACGCATTGTATTCTTCACCTGACATAATTAGGAACATTAAATCCAGACGTTTGAGATGGGCAGGGCATGTAGCACGTATGGGCGAATCCAGAAATGCATATAGAGTGTTAGTTGGGAGGCCGGAGGGAAAAAGACCTTTAGGGAGACCGAGACATAGGTGGGAGGATAATATAAAAATGGATTTGAGGGAGGTGGGATATGATGATAGAGAATGGATTAATCTTGCTCAGGATAGGGACCAATGGCGGGCTTATGTGAGGGCGGCAATGAACCTGCGGGTTCCTTAAAAGCCAGTAAGTCAGTAAGTAAGTAAGTAAGTAAGTAAGACAGGAGTGATTTTGTTTTTGCCACATCTGATAGATGTTATTGGATGTAAATGTAATTTTTATAAACGGAGAACACAATCACGATAATGCAAGAACCGTATGAAGTTTTCTAGTAATAATAATAATAATAATAATAATAATAATAATAATAATAATAATAATCTCTAATAATTAGTGTATCAATCTTTACGTCTCGAACAGTTGTGCAGCATGATTATTCCTTTTATTATATTTTCTGTGACGTTAGCTCTGTACTAATATTGTTATTAATCTACTGCTATATCAATAATATTTTGTAAAACGTTTCTACATTGTCGCAGTATATAGGCGGAACACTATGTATGGACCTATCATATTATATATGTGGTAAATCAAATATTGAGTAATTATTAATTAGCAATAATAACAGTATATCGAAGCTTTTCACACTATTTTATTTATAACTTCATGTTCCTGTTTTGGTATGTTCCATTCCATTAAAAGTTTGTCATAAACGCAGAAAATAAAGCCTTATTTTTACCGTGTGAGCAAAACATATGTGTATCTTATCTGTCGCCTTCCATACAAGATAAAACATGTCGGTGAGATGACCTTGTACTGTGCTTCTATTTATTACGAGCGTATCACGACCGATCGTATCTCACTCGAGGGTGCGACACTCGACCGAGTTCAAGCGAGCGATTTAACTCCACTGCAGCACTCTGCTGTACATTCTCTTCAATCCATCTTTTCAGCCGAGTTTGAACTACGGACCCTACATCCAGCACGGTAACCACTGTACCACCGAGGATGCCGATCTAAATGACCGATCCAAAAGAATTCCACTCTTTGTAAACTCTACACAGTCCAATAGCCAGACGTTAGTTCTTTTCCATTCTTTATCCCTTCCGCGTAAGAGAAAACAATATATCAGCCGAACTGACATAATGGGGAATGCATCCGTCCTTCCCCTGTGGGTCGTGTGCAGATAAAGCCTTCACAACCCCTGTGTTATTGAGGGTGAGTGATCAGCTGCCTTCACCCCCCCCCCCGAAGTGGGGCAGGGGTGGTTCCTGGAATTGGTCCGTGGAGTGAAAAATCGCAGCCAAGAATCTAAATCCAAATGTCCAGTCGTAGGCAGACACTTGTGTGACTTATCTCTGTTCCATAAAGTTGGTAGCACTGTCCAACATTACTCTCTTTCAACTCAGAGATGCCGGGTTGGAAATATGCATGTGATAAGTAGGGAGCGGATTCCTGTGTAATCAAATATTATTTTTGCGTGTGATAAAACACAATTAACAAAGTTAAGAATTCCGAACATGAAGTTTCAAGTTTAAAACCCGAATTTTATTTCACATAAAAACACATATTTTCACAAAAAAATTATGTTAATACATATTTTCAGGAAATCTATTATAATCAAATAAATCTTGAGTTTTTTTTACTTAAATAATTTTTTACGAGAACTTCTAAATATTTTAAAAGTAAATCAATTATATCACTCAGAAGTACAGTACGTTATCTTTTTTTTTTTTTTTAAGAAGTCTTGGCTGCTTCGTGTTTCTTTTTTTTTTTTCTTTTTTTTTTGTTATTTAACGACGCTATATCAACTACTAGGTTATTTAGAGTCGATGAGATTGGTGATAGCGACATGATATTTGGCGAGATGAGGCCGAGGATTCGCCATAGATTACCTGGCATTCACATTACGGTTGGGGAAAACCTCGGAAAAACCCAACCAGGTAATCAGCCCAAGCGGGGATCGAACCCGCGCCCGAACGCAACTTCAGACCGGCAGGCAAGTACCTTAACCGACTGAGCTACGCCGGTGGCTCTTCGTGTTTCTAAGCGCTGTGTGGTGTATCCGTGATCCATTTTCGTAATAGTATCGCCTCAAGTTCTGAGAACTGCTAGGCAGCATATCAGTGTTATTATTAGAGAATAAATTAACATGGACAAGGAGGAGAGATCTTGCAACACATAATTAGGAATGTTTATTGTTGCTGAAGATTATTTCATTCCACGCTTTTTTTGTGAAACACAAAGGATAAGAGCTGGGTATGAACATTATTTAATTTAAACAAATCTCTCGCCTCTTGCTCATGTCTATCAAGTAAGGCAATATATCTTGTTGTGATTCCCTGTTATCGGGCTTCGTCAATCGATATCCTTCAAGATGTACTGAAGGATGGTTATTTAAAAAACGATTTGGCTTTCCTATTAGGAAGTTTAAGCTTTTTGTGTGACACCATAAAAAAAACTTGAAACATCCAAAAACCTGTTGTCTGAAATAGGGAGGTGCGTGCCGTGGAAATTAAACTAGACTCGCTGCCAGGTTCAGAAGTACAAGTACTAAGGGACAAATTCCAGAATGCGTTTGGGAAAAACAGTGGATATAAAAAAATGTGTAAAGTCTCTCAAGTATTGGAAGGTGTGCGTGTAGGTGAAATTGACGGTGTATGTGTTTTTGACATTCCTCACTTTAAATATGCACGTCTGACGTCCTGTGATGTGGAAAGATCGTTTTCACAGTATAAGTCGTTGTTCAGAGATAGTCGGCATGCATTTGTGATGGAGAATTTGGAGATGACCTTTGTTGTTCACTGCAATTCTCGGCCAACTACTAGCACTCAAGTGTGGTTGATGTGTATCGAGTAACATTTTTTTTTTCAAGCTAAGTATTTTTGTCATATTTAAAAAATATATTTTTTATTTTTAGCAAATATTTTCGTACTTTTTAGCACATAAAAATAAATATATTTAAATTTTAGCACATAAAAATCCGCTCTTTAGTGTTAAGACACCCTGCTATCCAGAGGAAAATGTGTGAAATTAAGAACTGTAAGCATTCTTGTAATCATCTGGTGAATAATGACAAAATAGAGGTATAAATGTAACTACAAATATGGTGGCTTCCGTAGAACGTCTCAGCCCAGTTGTCGAACATTACAATTCAATTTATTGTTTGCATAACAAGAGAAATCCATTTACTTTGTAATTCCTTATTTTTAAGACGCTATATTAATTGCGGTTGTCTAGAGCCGGTGAACTGATGATTACGAGATGGTATTTGACGAGATAACTTCAATAATTCACAAGGAAACTGCCTGAATTAGAACAATTTCAAGGGTAAAATTGTTCCGGGGCCGTGTATCGATCCCGGGACCCTTCGCTTAGCGCACGAATGCTCTACCGACTGAGCTACCCAGGAACTACACCCGACACCGTCTCAATTTTTTCCTTTATATCCACACAATTCAAGTGAGCTAAGGCGCCAGGAACCCAGCACAGAATTTGTGTGCACTACACTGTACACTTTATCTTTCACAGTGTCACTTGGAATTGCGAAAGCTTGGAATTCCCCACCCCCCTCCGTATCAGAGATTGCCGGGAGCTGTCAAAAAGAAACGGAAAAATCATCTGTTAAACAAGCAAATACCTCATTATCATTAAATGCAAAATATTTATCTTTTATCTCCTTTCTCTCATTACTAGTGTAATTACTAGGTTTAATTTTATAATGTTTGTAGTTACTTAGTTTTAATTAAGTGGAAGAGAAGGCCTTAAATTCGCAAAGTATCCTATAGGATACAACAGGTTAATAGGTTATATGCTATAATTTTAATAGTACAATAGAAAAAAATTGGTAGGAAAATTAAAATTTCACAATACTAAATACTGTACGACATAAAATATGGACATTGCGATAGTTGTTTTCGTTACGGTCCGACACGGTTTAATAAACTAGTGTGAGAAATGAAGCTTTGCCAATTTAAGGGTTAACTATACCAAAAAGATAAAATGATCACGCTGTAAATTTAATATCGTTACGCATAGAGAGGAAAATTGCTGAAGGAGACATTCGCAACGCTGTTCGTATATTATCATCCGATATGGGGATAGCTGAATACAATCAACTTACTTACGAAGAATTATTATCAAAACACCCGCCTCCTTCTCGACCATCTACTTTTCCTGATGCTCCTGTTATTACTGCTAATCACCCATCTTTTTCTGAATCTGATGTCCTACACGCCATTACAAGTTTCCCTCAAGGATCTGCTTCTGGTATTGATGGTCTGCGACCTCAGCATCTAGTTGATTTAGTGTCCATTTCAGCTGGTGACTCTGGTAAAAAGCTCCTTTCATCCATAACTAATCTCTGCAATTTTTTGTCTCAAGGTAAATTAAATGACAATGTACGTACAAATTTCTTTGGTGCCTCTTTGCTTGCAGTTAATAAACCTGGCGGTGGCATACGCCCAATCGCAATAGGTAATACTTTCAGGCGCCTTGTTTCTAAAATTATTTGTCACGCTATTAAGATTGAAAGTGGTCATATTTTTCGACCTCATCAACTAGGATTTGGTTCTCCTAAAGGTTGTGAATCTGTTATACACTCTGTACGATCCTTCTTACATACTTATGATAACTCAGATAAAATTCTATTGAAGATAGATTTTAAGAACGCATTTAACAGCATTGAACGTGATATCATGTTAAACTCTTTTTTAGAAAAATTCCCCAGCTTTTACCCTTTTGTTTGGCAGTCTTATAGATATTCGTCCAATCTATTTTTTAATTCCAAAATTATGTTATCACAAACAGGCTGTCAGCAGGGAGACCCTTTAGGGCCTTTACTCTTCAGTCTTACAGTCCACTCCCTCATCCAAAAATTGACTAGTGACTTAAATCTCTTTTATTTGGATGATGGGACTTTAGCTGGAGATTCCCATGATGTTCTTTGTGATCTACAGAAAATCATTCATCTTGGGTCCGAACTTGGTCTTGAGATTAATCCTAATAAATGTGAAATTTATTTTTGTTCTGCTATTAACCCAAATATTTTATCTTCTTTCCAGAATATTGCTCCTGGCATTAAAACTGTCACAAAGTCAAATCTGTCCGTCCTGGGTTCTCCCATCTTTTTAGATTCTGTTGATGAAATAGCTACTCAAAAATTGGAGCTCCTGAAAAATCTGTTTGGTCGTCTTGAACATTTTCACCCCCAAGTCTCTTATTTCATTATCAAAAATTGCCTATTAATCCCTAAATTCACTTATTTTTTTAAGAACTACGCCCTTATTTCTTTTTCCTGCTTTTCTCCAGCAGGCAGATGATTTATTAAAGCAGTCTTTACAATCTATTTTAAATACTTCTTTTGACAACGACAGTTGGGTACAGGCTTCTCTCCCAATTAAATTAGGAGGCCTCGGTATTCGTACACTTACTGATATTTGTATACCAGCTTTCTTATCTTCAGTCTTTGGCGTTATTGACTTCATCAAATTTATTTTCCCTATTTACAGTGATGCTGTCGACATTTGCTATGTTCCTGAAGCTTTAAATAAGTGGTACGAAAAAACGAATAACTTTGCTCCTCCCCAGAATCCAGCCATTCAAAAAGCCTGGGATGAGATTATTGCAGGTCAAATACTTGATTCTCTTATATCCTCTTTCACATCTGACAAGGACATCGCTCGTCTTAAAGCTCTCCAAGAGAAGGAATCTGGATCTTGGCTCCATGCTCTGCCTTCCTCCTATGTTGGTACCTTGATGGACGGTAAATCTTTCCAAATCGCTACTGCATTGCGTCTGGGCTGCAAAATTTGCCATGTACACCAATGTATATGCGGAGAGACTGTGGATTCCTTTGGACATCATGCCTTAAGCTGTGCCAGAAGTAAAGGTCGCATTCCTAGACATTCTGCTATTAATAACATCATTAGTAGATCTTTAACCTCCTGTGACATTCCAACTCTTCTTGAACCATCTGGTATTAGCCGGTCGGATGGTAAACGACCTGACGGCTTGACATTAATTCCTTGGTCCAAAGGTAAATCACTCATCTGGGATTTTACATGTGTGGATACATTAGCCCTTTCCCATTTAAAATCTTCTGTCAATTATGCCGGATCTGCTGCTGAATCCGCTTATCATGCTAAACGACGCAAATATGAACATTTAACATCAAATTACATCTTCGTCGCTTTTGCAGTTGAGACCTTTGGTCCGTGGTGTAGAGACGCTAAAGATCTACTCACCCAAATTGGTACACGCCTACTGTCCCGTACCGGCGATCCTAGATGTATCAATTTCCTTCGTCAACGCATTGGAATAGCGGTTCAGCGAGGGAATGCTGCCTCCATCCTGGGATCATTTCCTAACGCTGTTTCGTTAGAAGAGATCTTTCTCATTTAATGTGTAGCGTACCTGCTTGAGCACGGGTAGAAAGTTCACAAGAACAAAAGTTCCACGAAGAAAGGAGAGAGCATGACCGATCTTTAATGAAGCCATGGTCGAGAATATCCACAAGGCGAGGTGCTCCCCATCGGCAACATGAAGATTAACTCTATGTCTGAGTTACGACGGCTGGCCGGCGTCAAGAGCATGGGCGATGCGGAATGCCCCACGCTGCTGGACATCGAGATCTGCAGCGAGCAGGACGACCCCAACTTCGGCGTCAAGTGCAAGATCTTCGAACTGGACGCTTGCCAAGGCATCGGAAAGGTGTGTCTGGTGTACATGGACAAGAGCGAGTGCGAATCCGATCTAAAACGAGAGGACCCCAAGATCTGGCTGCTGGACAGAAGTTTCGAGTGGCACTACCTGGCTGCAGACTTCAGTGTACTTTGTAAATTTGTAGTGTTTATTATTTAAAAAAAAAAGAATGTAATATCAGTTTCCTTTAATAAATAAATAAATAAGTTAGAAATAAATATAAAGTAATTACATAATTAAAATAAGACATTTGATCCAGGGAACATTCGTGTTTGATAGAAGGATAAATCGTTTAATATGTTACTTAATTTAAATTGCATCCAAAAAAAAAAAAATGCGATCATTTTAGTCCAGAGACACTCATTTGGTGCAATGACAATTCCTCTAACATGTTTCTAAATTTTTATTACATGCAACCATAGCTTAATGAAGATTGACATCATTTAGATTTAATGTGTATATTTTATTTTACTTGTTATAGGTTTCCATTGAATTATGGTAATAACTTAATTTTAACCCTTGTTTTCTACGTATTCAGTAAATGGCGCTTGGCCCACTATGGTTCTGAACCCTTCAAATAACTTAAATTATATTATATAATATTACATTACATATTATTATATTATATTATATTATATTATATTATATTATATTATATTATATTATATTATATTATATTATATTATATTATATTATATTATATTATATTATAATATATTATATTACATCAGAAGTTACTGTAATAACAGTATAGCATTATGTCCATCTAGAGAAACTACACTTTCCAATGGTGAAATAATAATTAATTATACAAATCGGTTAATTTAGCTTCCGATATTACTTCATACAAACACAGAAACATTCTCTGTAGGCTATCTTTCATAGCTTTCGATTGTTGCTGTCCAAGGCCCCTTATAGAAGAAGTCATTTGTTTTTTAATTCATTACACGGCCTTAGATGGCAGTTATTTTAATTTTAAAACTCATTTATCTCATTAAATATCATTCCTATCAACATTTTTCAAGGAATAAAACTTATCGCAAATTATTTTTAAAGAAACTTTTGTTATGTAACATTTTTCACAAAAATCAATAATAAGCGAGATATTTCGATTTATTTCATTCAGGCCCCCTTATAACCCCCTTTTTAAATAATGTATTTTGAATTCCATATAGCCTAAAATCTAAGTTACTACGAACTAAATTTATATTCCAATTTTCGTCGAAATGGGTTCAGCCATTATCGAGTGAAAAGGTAACAAACAAACATACATACAGACACGCAGACAGACAGACAGACATACAAACAAAAATTTCAAAAAAGCGATTTTCGGTTTCAGGGTGGTTAATTATATATGTTAGGACCAATTATTTTTGCAAAATCGAAAATTACCAGAAAAATTTCGGCTACAGATTTATTATTAGTATAGATAAGGAAACAGAAATCGGTATTTTGTTGTAGTAGAATTTACATACGGAATACTTAATAAATTTTACAGGAGAAAGAGTTCGTCCAAAGAGCTGGACTCTGGAAGAGTACCCAAAACGCTCATTGCATTTCCGCGTTGAATTGCAATATTTAAACGTTGACGCAAATAAGTAGTGCAAAATAGTATATTAAATATAATTTATACTAAATACAATGTACAACTGCAAATAAATATATAATTAAATATGTAAATAAATAAATAAATACATATATAAATAATAAATAAAATTAAACGAACAAAGAAATCAATTAATAAATATAGATGTCTATTTAGTTGTTTGGTATGTAAGCTATTTAATCAGCCATTAAGCTGGTTTGTTAATTTCTCTGTTATCTTGTAGTTAGTCACTTCAACAGTTACATAATCAATCTCTCAATTTTACATCAGTGAATTTTCCAAATCTTTCTACGTCTCCAACATTGCATTTTTCTAATTCTTAGGAGAGGCACCGATAAATATTTCAGAAATATTTTCAATAAACTAATGAAATGTGCAATTATCGTCTATTCTGCCCCCTCCAAATTTGAATTCCTAAAATTTTTCTGCAGTTATTTGACTACAGAACCAATACATAGTTACGTAGATAGCAGCGGCTTCTGTGCGAACTGATTTTAGATCACTATACTTTAATCTGGTTATATCGCTTTATTGTTTCATGTTAATAGCTTTTCCTTCGTCATTGACAGTAAAAGATTTTCACTCTTTTATTTTTAATGTGAGAGAAAGCAATAGCGGAATGCCCAGAAGGGAAGAAGCTTTGACTTTTTGTATTGCAGGTAATGAATACCAGAATTTTACAACGCTTCGAAGTTACGATTTACTTTCGAACTTCAAGTAAACAAAGGAGGAGGAGATAAGAAGAATAGTCCACACTGGAGTTCGTTGGGGTGCTTACAAATGGATAATTCCACTTGACTTGTCAACGAATTCCAGCAGAATGCAAAGTAATACGGAAAACAAATGGTCAAAATGATAGGTTTGAGTCGAATGGATTTAGTTGACCCTCCTGACTGCATTCTTCTTTGTTCACATGAATATGAAGAGAGATTCAACCCCCCAAAAACGTAGTCACATTCTGATATACAGAGACATCATTTTATTTTTACTAACATTTTTAATATTAACCTGGTTATATCTTTAGAGAACCGGAAACACCGTTCGCTACCCCCTTCCACAGCTGGAGTTCGATGATACTGGCGTAAAATACAAACAAATCACTTTACTAGGTATAGGAGGGAAGAAAAGTAGTTCATCAATTTACGTAAACTAGGAAATATCGCGATTTTGAGTTCGATAATTTTCATTAGGTTTTTGTTTAATCAAAAAGCAGTACTGTATTAACAATAAGTGTTTTTACTCACGAACTGAGCTGTCCATGCGGACGTATTCATTATGCAGTGTATATTATACTGTCTACAGCACATTAGCGTACACTATAGAGAATGAAGTTAAATTGAAAAATAATCATAATATGGATATTTAAACACATTCTTGAAAATGGTGGCCGTTCATTTCGATACAGGCTTCAGTTCTAATGTCCATATTATCGCACTATAGACAATTGTACCTAATTCCAATTACCAGGTTCGTACTTCGTATCAGTAACTCATGTTGAAATAATTCTGTACCTACTCTATAAAAGAGTACCTTACGTACTGTAAATTCAATCTTCAGTTCTGCCCGATCCGAAAAGACAAAATTACTCAGACATGCTATCTACTGTCCGTCCAAGTGGTTATGCCGCAGGATCGTAGAAAGGTGGGAAATCACGTGACAGTTAATTACTTAACGAGGCCCTTTTATTTAAGTTATTTTAAACAGTTGTATAACATTACGTAGACGTCCAATTCCTAACAGAAATTAATGTTTTCAGAAAAGAGCTAAGACAGCCCAGAGGGGTGTACAGAAGTAGGTGGGGGAAATCGGGATGCGATGTAGACAAACGGACAGGACCTGTGCGAAAATATGAGTCAATATTGAAAGCTCTTTCGTCACTGGAAAACGCGAACATATTTCTGAAACGTACTATAGTCACTAACTCAGTGCTGTTTACTATATGCGGCCTTGATTCTGTCTGGAGGACAGTTGGAACTTCATTAGTAGAAGGGGTGGGAGTGAAGTACATTCAAAAACTCAGGTACAATAAAAATTGAAGTAAAAATAAAATGATGTCCCTGTACATTACAAGCAATGGAAAAGTACAAACTTTACCCCTTCTCAATCTCAGTTTTTGTTTCAGTACGTACTGCCTCTTTCTGTAACTAAAACCAAAATAATAGAGTTAATTTCAGCTCCAAGTATTCTCAAGATCTCGTGAATATAAGCTAGCCTGAATTTGATTATAAAATTCTATTTACTTATGACGTTATAATGTAAAAAGAAGAATATGTTACAATAAGAGCGGTGATAATAGGAGGAAGAAGAATAAAGTGCATAAGATTTGCTGATGATATGGCGTTGTTAGCAGAAGAGGAGACGATACTAAGGATATGCTACTGGAGCTAAATGACACTTGTGAGCAGTATGGGATGAAGATAAATGCAAATAAGACGAAGACCATGGCTATCGGAAGAAAAATAAAGAAGATAAACTTGCGAATTCTAAATAAAGCAGTAGAGCAAGTGGACAGCTTCAAATACTTGGGGTGCACTATAAGCAGTAACATGAGCTGCTGCCAGGAAGTCAAAAGGAGGATAGCAATGGCAAAGGAAGCTTTCAATAGAAAAAGGAGCATCTTCTGCGGGGCTCTGGAGAATGAACTAAGGAAGAGACTAGTGAAATGCTTTGTATGGAATGTAGCGTTGTATGTGGCAGAAACATGGACATTACGACGAAGTGAAGAGAAGAGAATAGAAGCATTTGAAATGTGGATATGGAGAAGAATGGAACGTGTGAAGTGGACAGACAGAATAAGAAATGAAGCTGTGTTGGAAAGAGTGAGTGAAGAAAGAATGATGCTGAAACTGATGAGGAAGAGGAAAAGGAATTGGTTGGGTTACTGGCTGAGAAAAAACTGCCCATTGGAAGGAATGGTGAACGGGAGAAGAGTTCGTGACAGAAGAAGATATCAGATGATAGACGAAAATAAGAGGAGACAAAGAGGAAGGCAGAAAATAGGGAAGATTGGAGAAGACTGGGTTTGCAGTGAAAGACCTGCCCTCGAATCGAAGCTGCATTCTTCTGGATAAGTAGTTTCTGTCGAGATTTTCCCCAACTCTATGGCGTCTCTCAGGTAATCCCAAAGCGGATCTTCAGAGTAACCTCACCAAGACATAGCCTTGCTATGAATGCTAGATGACCGTGACGTCGATACAGAGTCATGTAACATCCACTGAGAGTTTTATTAATATATCATCCAACGTGTTTTATATTGCGTTGTCTTTGTCTGTTTTATAGACAGTCTAATTCCACCTATCTCCTCACTATTTTTTCTCTATCTCACTCGTACACACTCTTTACATACATAAACTCATATTTTAATGCCTTTTTGATCCCTATTTTTTCCATTTTAATGCCTTTATTCGCTCATTCTCAATTCATTCTTTAATAATAGACTTCAAATAATGGACTTAAATTAATAAAAAAAATGGTTTGACATAAATTACCTTTCTATCAACGAAAATAAAACCATAATTATTCCATTCTCATTATCTGAAAAATGTAACAAACTTCCTACATCTGTATTAAGTATTAAATTACATAATTCTGATTGTTGTCTTATACAGTGTAAATGTCCGATTATTAAAGAGTCCTCTGAAGTTAAGTATTTAGGCATAATTTTCGATAATCATTTAAAATGGAACCAACACATTAATTACCTTTGTAATAAATTACGTAAAATAGTATATTATTTTGTTTTATTGTGGAATTACTTGTCAATACGTTTATTACGCACAATATATTTAACTTTATTTCAATCGGTAATTATGTATGGAATTATAGGATGGGGTAGCTCATTTAAATCCAATTTTAATCCACCTTATTTATTACAGAAGAAAATAATTAAAATATGTCTTCATAAACCTATTGATTTTCCATCTCAAAATTTGTTTATAGACTTTAATGTACTTAACGTAAGACAAATTTATTATATTGTATTAATAAAATTCATACATAAAAATCGAAATAATTCTGAATTGTATTCTCATAGTTATGAAACAAAAGGTATGAATTCTTTAAGATTGTTTGAACCATAATGCAACACTGTTACAGTATTTAATCACAGTAGTAATTTAGGCCCTAGAATATGTAACAAATTTATATTTAAATATCCTAATCTTATCAATTCTAATAGTTGTAGTATTAAATTTAAAAAGTTATGTATGAATTTTATAAAAATTGAAAAATTGTAAATTTAAATTTATATATTCTAATTGCATAGTAGACATAAGACAAATTGTATTGTATACTTGTTAATTTCAATTCAGGAATCCGCCCCTGAGCACGAGTTCTACTCTTTCAGGGGCGAGCTAAAGTTTTTTCTGTATATATTATATTTTATGTAATACTTAGCAAAATAATAAATAAATAAATAAATTGTTTTTAGTACTTTAACATCCGATGTTTAATAATAAATTGTACCTCAACAGCGGGATTATTCAAAGCCCCCATGCAGCATTGCACACCACGACAAAGTGTCACTCAAAGTCGGCTTGTAATCCACGCCTTGCTGGTCGTATTTCGTGATTGCCATCCTTTATGGCAGCAAAAACAGCAAGATTTTTGTCACGAGCAAGCTCAACTGATGTCCGTCGTTATATTGCCCCCAGAGTGTTCAATCGGTTGCAGAGTTCTTCTAACAACACTCCTGGCTCTATTAAACCCTCTGTCTACGAGGCGTAGATACAGACGTGTACAGCTCTGCAGCGACGAAACGTCTATGCTTGTATCTTTTCGACGACGCCTGGAGGAAAAGACTTTGTGTTTAGTAGTAAAGATATCCTGCTCTGAAGAATGTGTAGGTTATTGTTTACTATTACCACCACAGTCTACTATATACAGTCGCGAAGCTTGAGGTGATTTTTTGCAAATCTCGTGATAAAGCGCTCCAAGCGGTTAGCAACTAGAAACAATAGGCTGTCCACGGTCGACTTTGGACTGTGTCGTATTTCCATCGAGTGCTAGCTCGTTGCGTATTTCACATTTATGCTTGTGAAATATTCGTTATTGGTTGTAATGAAAATGTTAATGGCTAAAATACAATAATTGGAATAATTATATTTTACTAGAGACGTAGAAAAATTAAGTTTGTTTTAATGAAATTTATTGATCACGTTTTATTTTCAATTCTGGTGGGATTATTATTGCTTAGGCCTACTTTTTTTTTCAAGGGTTATGTTTTTAATTATAGCTGTTAATTTTGTTGTTATTTTCATTTGTTACTTTATTAGAGACGTAGAAAAAGTCTGTTACAATAAAATTTATTGATCACGTTTTATTTCAAATTCTGGTGTGATTATTATTGCTTAACCTCATCCCACTTTGTTAACTACGTAAGCCTACACTACAAGTACTGGTACACGTAAGTTACTCCATTAATTCATATTTTCATTATTATTGATGTAAAGGGAAATTAAAATTAATATTTATTGGTTTCATAGTTAATTATCGCTATAATCTTGAATGAGTGAAGCGATTATAGTAAATTTCAGTTCGTTTTGCACAAAAAAAATAATAATGTTAACCTATTTCTTGCAGATATCTTCGACTTTATGGTGAAATTTAATATACTTCATTAAAATAATAAATTAACTTTATACATTTAATATTTCAATAATGGAAGGAAGGTGTTAATTTTTCCAAAAGAACACAACGAAAGTGTAACATATTTTGTCGTCTACTAGGAGAGAGATCTGCGATGATGAGGCGATAGTAGCGATCCTAGTGGTGGGCAACTACCCATGTTTGCATTTTTACTACATATTGAGCTTCGCGACTGTATATAGTAGACTGTGTTACTACTATGTTCGCAAGCCCAAACGAAGAAGATTCTGGGTTCAATTTTATGTCGAAAGATATACAAAGAGACTCAATGTAAATTGCACTGGAAAATAGTAAAATGCACTGCAAAGAAACCGGACGGTTGATCATTTACCACGTAAACTGCACTGGATGACCGAGGAGTAGAAAATTCAAACTGCACTGAAGCTATGAGCTTATATTTGCTGCACAGACTGTACTAACACTTCACTTTATTATGCGTGCCGATTATGAAACACATGTTCAACACTAACAGTCTTACTAATAAACCGTGTATAGTTTTTTTATGAGACTTAAGCAGAGTTGGGACAGAAAACATTACTAATAAACCATGCATAAGCGATGGACGTATAAACAGTCTGTAACTATACATGGGAATTGCTTTGCAGTAGTTATATACACGAAACCCCTTGTTTAGGTGTTGTATATAGAGAAAAATGGTCGCCTTTTAACAGCTGTTCGTATCGACTGTCATTTTATGATGACGGTTGCCTTGTAACCACAGAAGAAGAAACCAAAGACCACAGAATAATTGGAATAATATTGTTGTAGCTTGTACTCTTTGGCCAGAATATAGTGTGGTAATCGATTAGAGCCAGTTGTACTATCGATATTTAACACGCCACACTAGAGTCCTCTACCGGATGCAATAGAGATATTCTATTACCTTTAGTAACGAAGTAATGACGAAACTATGACGTAGCTGTGTAACAGTTGTACTGTTGTACACGACGTATGTAGTGATTATTAGTAAAGAATTTACACACGACTTTTAAACG
Organism: Periplaneta americana; assembly: GCF_040183065.1. Taxonomy (NCBI): domain Eukaryota; kingdom Metazoa; phylum Arthropoda; class Insecta; order Blattodea; family Blattidae; genus Periplaneta; species Periplaneta americana. The sequence continues at coordinate 206,132,592 of NC_091118.1, read as the reverse complement.
AGCTACTCATTGTATAAGACAGTTAAACGTCTGTATATAGAGTTTTTATTAGTAAGACCGTGATACTGTACTGTACCACTTCAGTTTATTATGCGTGTCGATTATCAAACACTTATTCAACACTAATACTGAATAGTAAACAGTTAGCAGAAAAATTTACCACAACAATTTAAAGGTCCATCAACATACACTGAAAAACAGTTTAGTAAAAGTATCAAATTTGTATGACAACTAAAAATAACAATACCGCTATCCTTGTCATTGTGCAGCACAAACTCTTCTCTTTTATTAGTTACAATCCGCTTTGAAAGAACTACATCGTGAGTTTCATTTCGATTTATTATTATTATTTTTTTTTTCGATTGTAACATTTAAACCATACTGCAAGAAGAAAAATACTTTACAAACTCGAAATTGAAGTTACATTAGTAAGAACGTATCTATCTGATAAATTCCATGTCTGTCAACATAATAAACCACTAACAATTTTCACTTTTTCACATTATAGTAAGCCTCTCTGTCTACAACTGAACCGGAGCGAGAAGTATTAGAAACAACTTATTGTTCATATCCTTTTGAATATAGCTTGCTGCTGATAAAACAGTAAAAGCTATCCCTCACAACATTTTTCAAAGTTAAAGAATATGAATTCATATTCATCTATGCCTAACTAAATCAGTCGAAATTTGATTTTTGTCACCTAGATTGGGAAATTTGAACAGACGAGCGTTCTATTTCATATTCATTTATAAATATCCTAAGTGCTGCTGCAACCTTATGAATCTATGAATGATACCTTATACTTATTTACTTACTTACTTGCTGCTTTTAAGGAACCCGGAGGTTCATTGCCGCCCTCACATAAACCCGCCATTGGTCCCTATCCTGAGCAAGATTAATCCATTCTCTATCATCATATCTCACCTCTCTCAAATCCATTTTAATATTATCTTCCCATCTACGTTTCGGCCTCCCTGAAGGTCTTTTTCCCTCCGGCCTTCCAACTAACACCCTATATGCATTTCTGGATTCGCCCATACGTGCTACATGCCCTGCTCATCTCAAACGTCTGGATTTAATGTTTCTAATTATGTCAGGTGAAGAACACAATGCGTGCAGATCTGCGTTGTGTAACTTTCTTCATTCTCCTGTAACTTCATCCCTCTTAGCCCCAAATATTTTCCTAAGCACCTTATTCTCAAACACCCTTAACCTACGTTCCTCTCTCAAAGTGAGAGTCCAAGTTTCACAACCATACAGAACAACCGGTAATATAACTGTTTTATAAATACTAACTTCCAGATTTTTTGATAGCAGACTGGATGATAAAAGCTTCTCAACCGAATAATAACAGGCATTTCCCATATATATTCTGTGTTTAATTTCCTCCCGAGTGTCATTTATATTTGTTACTGTTGCTCCAAGATATTTGAACTTCTCCACTTTTTCAAAAGATAAATTTCCAATTTTTATATTTCTATTTCTTACAATATTCCCGTCACGGGATATAATCATATACTTTGTCTTTTCGGGATTTACTTCCAAACCTATCTCTTTACTTGCTTCCAGTAAAATTCCTGTGTTTTCCCTAATCGTTTGTGGATTTTCTCCTAACATATTCCCATCATCCGCATAGACAAGCAGCTGATGTAACCCGTTCAATTCCAAACCCTGTCTGTTATCCTGGACTTTCCTAATGGCATACTCTAGAGCAAAGTTAAAAAGTAAAGTTGATCGTGCATCTCCTTGCTTTAGCCCACAGTGAATTGGAAACGCATCTGACATCCCTTATGTGTTTCATAATTTAATTTTCCCTTCTTTTATTTCGCGTTGTTTTATAAAGAGTTTTATGCCCATTTTCTGTTTGCTCTTGAAAGTAACTACTACTTTTCCTCCCTTCAAACCTGCACTCACAGAACAAGTTCGTCTACTGCATTCAACATCAGTATTTCGTTCTTATGCAAGAGGAATTTCTAGGAACGTACAGGCACGACTGTGCAGGTATTTGCTCGTTTAGTTATTAAGGAGGCGGAGTGCGCTGTTCATATATTTTGTACAAGGCCTTCTTTCTTCCGCAGTGGCCGCACGGAAGTCTCAGGGGGCCTTTCTGCAGCACACAGAGATGTTTACACGGCCACTTACTGCATTCAATGCCACGGAAAGCAGGACTACTCGTTCTTGTAAATAAATGTGTGCAGTGTCCCCAGGGACGGACGAGACTCGGACAAATAAAGCTTGCTGTCAGGTAGACTCTGTGAAAACGTAGTCTATTGACTGCAGATAGAAGATCGAAGAAACCAACATGAACTTCAGTCTAGCATTTGTGCCAAATCCAGATATCAACGTGGATTAATTTTGCAGGTCCCCTCTATTCAGGGACAGGGTTAGGTTAGGGGCCGCACCGAATCTTTACTTCCATTCTGAAGGCAGCCACGCTACGTACAGGGGTGTTCAAAGTTATCTGATCTACATTTTTCTGATCGTAGAGAAACTTTCTGACCGAAAATAAGTCAGAACCAAAGCTATTACAAATTCAAAAACTTTGAAATACTTTCGCCAGTTGGGGAAAATGTTAATGTACAAGGACATGATTTTATTTTTACTCACATTTCTAATATTAAACTGACTATACCTTTGGATTAACGGTTGAGAACCGGAAACACCGTTTGTCACCCCCTTCCACGACTGGAGTTCGATGATACTGGCGTAATATACAGGGACATCATTTTATTTTTACTAACATTTTTAATATTAACCTGGCTATACCTCTGTATCAACGCCGTTTGCTACCTCCGTCCACGACTGGAGTTCGATGATACTGACGTAATATACAAATAAATCACTTTACTAGGTATAGGAGGGAAGAAAAGTAGTTCATCCATTTACGTAAACTAGAAAATATCGCGCTTTTGAGTTTGATAATTTTCATTAGGTTTTTGTTTAATCAAAGTACAGTATAGTATTAACAATGAGTGTTTTTACTCACGAACTGAGCTGTCCATGTGGGCGTATTCATTATGCAGTGTATATTATACTGTATACAGCATATTAGCGTACAATATAGAGAATAAAGTTAAATTGAAAAATAACACCGTTCTGCATGGATTTTGTTGTTTTGAAATAAATGAGCGTGTCTGAATCACAATTTCACACTGATTGCAAAAATGAAATGCGTTTTCGCGTACCACGTCAGAATTTTTTACAATTCAAAATTTTATGCTTTCAATATTTTTCGTAATATAGTAATATTATAATATGCTTGTCGTTTGTTAAAAAGGCAAGACAGCTTATAATTTAAAATTTATTACTTAAAATGTGACATAATATATTTTATTATGTTTGTATTTTATATTTATTAAAACCTACTGACTATATCTGCCCTTGGAGGATGTACAAAATTGTATCCCCCCCTTTAAAATGAACAGAGGTTAAGACATCCGTTGTTTATTCTTGGAGATTTTTATCTGTCTGCACCCGTTATCTATAAACAGGAAGTTGAAATGTTTAGTGTCTCAGGTCATAAAAAATTATGAAGAAAATATTTACTCTTAGAGATTGCTATTAAAACAAACAATGAATTAGAGAAATGACATAAGGTCCCTGTATATATATTTATTTATGGAAGTGCAATCGAGGTTATGAGGCTACAGATTTCCTTACTGAGATAATAAATCTATCGCCTTCTAAAAGTTGTTTTAAAATTAGAGGTTGAGTTTTGTGTTGTTGGTTGTCGTGTAAAAGTGAAGTGTGTAAGTTCTCATTTTTCTCGAGAGTATAACATAATAGTGTTGTTTCATAGAAATGTCGAAACGTGGTTGTGTAAATGATTAAAATTTGTTTTGCTATATATGTGGGTCATATATGTTAGTAAAACAGAGACAGAATATAACAGCTTTTGTAAAGAATACTTACTTTCAATATTTTGGCATTAAGTTAGGAGACCAGGACAAATCTTAGTGCCCCCACAAAGTATGTCGTAGTTATGTTGAAGAGTTGAGGAGTTGGAAAAATGAATGGAAAAAAGGAAGTCATTGCCCTTTGGTATCCCTATGATTTGGAGGGAATCTACAAATCATGAAGTCGATTGTTATTTTTGTACAGTTAAGGTACCATAGCTGGATATACTGCTAAAAACAAGAAAGAGATTCTAAATCCTAACATCCCCTCTGCCATTCGGGCCGTACCTCATGGTCCTAATATTCCCGTTCCGCTACCCCCTGAATCAGATGCATTGCCATCTGCATCCAGTAGCACTGAAACTGAATCTCCAGTGGATCATACTTATGAACCAGATAATACTGGTGATGATAGATGTTTTAATCAAAGTGAGCTTAATGATTTAGCGAGGGATTTAAATTTGCCTAAAGAATCAGCAGAACTATTGGGTTCTAGGTTAAAAGAAAAGAAAGTATTGGCTCAAGGTACATATTTTTCATAGTACAGGCATCGTGAGAAGGAACTTGTCCCTTTTTTCCTGAAGAAGAAAATTTAATGTATTGTCAAGACATCATTGCCGTCTTAAAATTTTATAACATAAACCATAATTCCAAAGAGTGGAGGTTCTCCATAGATTCTTCTCAGAAAAGTCTAAAAGGTGTTTTGCTTCATAATGGAAACATTGCGGACTATTGCTGGATGTTAAAAAGGGACTGCTCTGCACAATATGCGAGGTCAAAGAGGAGAAAATTTGAAATGCAATATTGAGGTGAAGTTATGAAAGTACTTATAATTATTAATTAATATTAATTAATGATTAATTAGTGGCAAATAGCAAATTGTGGCCTAGTTTTTCTCACAAAATTCTTGTTGAAAATAATTTTTATGACCTTTCACAAAGCAATAATTTCATTTCTAGTTATTCATGAATTGTCTGAAAACCTGACGTGATGGGGGAAAATGGAGATTATTTTCGAATTCAGCACAAAAAATCCGTTTAGAATTGCCGATGAGATTGAAAACAACAGAAAATAAGTTTTGAAATGCAGAACGGTGTAATCATAATATGGATATTTAAACACATTTTTGAAAATGGTGGCCGTTGATTTCGATACAGGCTTCAGTTCGCACTATAGACTATTGTACCTAATTCCAATTACCAGTTTCGTCCTTCGTACGAGTAACTCATGTTGAAATAATTCTGTACCTACTCTATAAAAGAGTACCTTACGTACTGTAAATTCAATCTTCACTTCTGCCCGATCCGAAAAGATAAAATTTCTCGGACATACTATCTACTGTCCGTCCAAGTGGCTATGTCGTAGGGTCGTAGAAAGGAAGGAAATCACGTGACAGTTAAGGCCCTTTTATTTAAGTTATTTTAAACAGTTGTGTAATATTACGAAGACGTCCAATTCCTAACAGAAATTAATGTTTTCCGAAAAGACCTAAGACACCCCAGCCACTAGTCTTTACAGAGGGGCGAACAGAAGCGGGTGGGGGAAACCGGAATGCGACGTAGGCAAACGGACGACAGTACCTGTGCTAAAATATGATTCAATATTAAAAGCTCTTTCGTTACTGGAAAACGCGAACATATTTCTGGGACGTACTATACTCACTAACTCAGAACAATTTACTATGAACGTAAGGCGACTTTGACTGCATAAGCGGCCTTGGTTCTGTGTGGAGGACGGTTGAAAGTTTACTGGTAGAAGGGGTGGGAGTGAAGTACATAAAAAACTGAGGTACAATAAAAATTGAAGTAAAAATAAAATGATGTCCCTGTAGAATTGTAGATTAAGTGTAAATTATTCAGTATTCAGTATCAGCGATTTCCCGCTAAATCTAATGCTTTTTACAATCATCAAAGGATGATGAAATTTGGAATCCTATAATACGGGTATATTTATGTGCTATATTGATTCTCGGTAAAATCAATTAATAAACATCCAAAGATTAGAGTTCCTTCAAATTTCTCAAGTGCAATTTCATAGAAAATACTTTTCCGACTGACCCTCTATCTCCCCCTACTAATTGGTCTTTGAGGGCTGTTGCGGTCTTTGAGGGCTGTCCTTCCTTAAGGAGATTCAAGAATAATTTAAAAAGTTGTATATAAAGTGAAAATTAAAATTAAGGTGACATTCAACATTTAATTTTTTTTAAGGTGACATGTATTTATCTATTTACTTCCTTGGTTTGAATTGTAAATTATTTAAAACTAGCGTGTAAGAGGGCCTTAGACTAGAAATGTTTAGTTTAAATGTAGTTCTGTTTATAAGTATGCATAAGGATGTAATTATTTGACTTATTTGAACTGTTGTATCAGTGAAGCGAGGTGAGTCAGTGAAGTTATGGTTTTACAGTGCAGTGAACAGTTCCGATCAGTGATAATTTATAGCGTCAATGAAATGTGTTCTATAGTGTCAGTGAAATTGTTACAGAGTGTCAGTGAAATGTGTGTTAAAGTGTCAGTGAAATGCGTCATAGTGCCACTACAGGGAATGAGATGAGAGTAAAGTGGAAGACTATTGAAACTTATGTAGGACCTATACATAATTATGTAGGTTGTATTGTAAAATTAGGTATTTTATTTTATGTTTTATTATTATTGTGTTAAATTGTATTGTGTATTATTATTGTATTGTGTGTAAAATTGTATATGTGTTGTAAAATTGTATTGTGTATTGTAAATTTTATTGTGTATTGGTTATCATTTTATTGTCTATTGTTAATATTGTATATACCACTACCACCGGGTGCTTGCCCACTTGCAGTGTAAATAAATACATACATAAATAATGGTCTATTTTTACTGCAGTAGAAACTTGTCCTCGTCTGTTAACAACCAATCACAAAAAACATAAGTACATTCAGGGTAATGTGCACAAGCTTCGGCGATGTTAATTGAAAAAGTGGATTTCAAACTGGCCTATGTCAAAATAACGAGTTATGACAAAAATGACGTTTTTCCAAACGGTCTAAGTCAAAACTTACGAGAGTCTGATAAATAAGTTACACAGGATAAATTAAATCGTCGATAAAGCAAGTTAGAATGTTGGAAAAACTACTTAGGACATTTTGGAATCCACCTCTTCAATAATTCCATACGGTCAGCCAGCCAGTTACTGCTTCTCTGTGCAACGTCATTAGCTGGACGAAGTCTGTCGATGGCAGATCAAGTATATTCCCAATTACGAACAACGCCTGTATCTATACAATGATAATACCGGTTGAGTGGCGCCTAGGTGGTGTTATACTTTGACAACCATTTTCAACCGGTGTGCCGCGAGAAAATGAAAATAACAAAGGTTTTCATAACAAAAACTGGAAAAATTAAAGTGAAAAGGGTAATAAACTAAAGTGTGTCAACGAACAACGCACAACTCAACATTCAGTAAACACACTGTATGTGTGCAATTGGTATAGAAAGTAATAATTGATGCGCAATCAGGGTTTCCAGGTCAGTAAAGTTAGAATATCGTACCAACCTTGAATTGAATTGAATTTTAATTTAGGGTCCATCAATGCGACCTTATGAGATCTATTGCGGTAATCTTCAAACAAGACGAATTCCCAAACCCACAGAACTAACTAAGGTTTGCTACGATTCTTTTATTATATCTCTGCTTCTGTGCAACGTCACTGTTTGCGGTGAGGGGGAAGAGAGATAGCAGAAGTGTGCAACACTTTTTAATGCTCTGACGCCCACGACCAAGGTACACCAATTGAAATTTACCGTCACTGACCGGAAAAGATATAATAAAAGAAACGTAGCAGGCAACCCCACTCGTGTCTAGGCCAATACCCTCCGTGCGTCTCTAGCCGGCGTTACGGGAATGCTATAGAATGACGGAATGAAGAAATGTTAACGGAATAGTGTAGATCCTAAGGAGAAATGGGGGACCCTGAGGAAAACCCCAACTGCGACCTTTTCCGCCACAAGTGTTTCTATGAACCAATATTAAAAAACATCGTTTTTTAATTTTTTTTGTGAAAAAAATCATCTCCCCCCCACCCCAGTTAAAAATGACAGGTTTAGATTATAAGAGTGTACCATGGAATTTTAAATTACAAATTTAGTGTGCCACATGTTGGTAAAGGTTGGAAAAGTCTGCACTGTAGAATAGTCTATGTATCTGGTGACCGTTATGGGCTGAATAGTTTCTACTGTATCTCGGATAAGGAAAGCTCTCCGTAGCGTCACTTATTCATCTCGTATCTACTTTGTGGGGCGTTGTACGTAACCTTAATGGGCGTACAGTATGTGTAAAATATAGCTAAGTTACATGAAAAAGAGCGTTTGTTCGCCCACTTTGTAAACTTATTGAGGGTACGAAAACCTTTGAGAGAAAGAATTACCTCGCCACAATGTTTAATCACAGTAAACACAAGAGTGCAAATAAGCATTATTCCTGCAAATGCGAAAATACTTCTGATTATATCTGCTACAGGTTCTGTACTGTCCGCAAATGGAATTAAACGTGTTGCGTATTTCCTAACGATCCTGTAATGTCCTGATTGCCACTTCGATTTGAATTTAATGAAATGCCTCTTAATTTTCAAGCTTCTTTGTTACCTTACAGCGTGAGGCAAAAAATTAAATTTTTATAATTTTACTACTGATCAGAATCGATTTGCCAATACAATTATCACCTGTTTAAAAATTCCATAAAAATTAATTGAATTTCAGTGTTCAGTACGAAACATTTCGTTTCTCCCTCACCCCCACCCCCTGGCTATCACGAAGCTGCTACAGAATAGAGAGAGGGCTGATCCTTCCCTTTGTGTGCATTAACAAGTACATCTCACATACACACCAACGGAAATAAAAACCCGGTGCCACATAAATAAGAGGACAGGCATTCTTTTCTACATTATACATCTTTATTACACATTATATCACTTTGGAAAACGTACTGTGTGTCTTTCATGTGTTAAATTTTATTACCTTGTTAACATGTTTCGGCCTGCTATTGGCCATCTTCAGAACTGGCTGTTGCCGGTCTTGGCGCCTTTTGTTTTGTTTCCTGTGAGGGTGTGTTTGTGTAGTGTAATGTGGAATCAAAGCGTATGTGTGTTCTGAAATTGAGTTGTGCGTTGAGAATTTCATTTGGATGTGTTTTTGTGTGTCTGTATATTTCGTAATGTTCTAGTGTGTTTAGTTTCTGGATTTTTGGTTGGATGTGTAGAATTTCTATGTCTGTGTTGATGTCTCTGTAGGCGTGGTTAGCATTTGTGATGTTTTCTGCATATGTGGAAGTGTTTTGTAATTTTGTTATGGCTGTGATGTGTTCTTTATAACGTGTTTGAAATGATCTGCCTGCCTGTCCTATGTAGAAGTTGTTGCAGGTGTTACATTTGAGTTTGTATACGCCTGTGTGGTTGTATTTGTTTGTTTGTGTTGTTTATATGTTGAGATGTGTTTGTAGACTATTATTTGTTCTGTATTCAATGTTGTAATTTAATTTCTTGAATGACGTTGCAATCTTGTATGTGTTTTTGTTTTTGTATGTTAGTGTGATGTTTTTTTTGTGTTCTTGTGTTTGTGTTATATTCTTATGTTTTTTTGTGATTATGTTTTGTCTTTCGTATTATTTTGTCTATTATGTTGGGGTTGTATCCGTTTTCTCAATACACAAACAACACAAACAAACAAATACAACCACACAGGCATATAAAAACTCAAATGTAACACCTGCAACAACTTCTACATAGGACAGACAGGCAGATCATTTCAAACACGTTGCAAAGAACACATCACAGCCATAACAAAATTACAAAAAACTTCCACATATGCAGAAAACATCACAAATGCTAACCACGCCTACAGAGACATCAACACAGACATGGAAATTCTACACATCCAACCAAAAAGCCAGAAACTAAACAGACTAGAACAATACGAAATATACAGACACACAAAAACACATCCAAATGAAATTCTCGACACACAACTCAATTTCAGAACACACACTCTTTGACTTCACATTACACTACACAAACACACCCCCACAGGAAACAAAACAAAAGACGCCAAGACCAGCAACAGCCAGTTATGAAGATGGCCAATAGCAGGCCGAAATGTATTAACAAGGTAATAAAATGTAACACGTGAAAGACATACAATACGCATTTTTTTCTCACATCACAGAAAAAGAATACATTTTATTTCAACTGAAAAATTTAAGACTTCTAATTTCAGTGACAAATTACAAGGTTAAATTATATGTAAATAATTTTACAACCCGTCTACAAAAAACAGATGATGATGATGATGATGATGATGATGATGATGATGATGATGATGATAACGACGGCGATGGATTTTGAACAAATTTATTACATTTATTCTTTGTGTCAGGTTTCAAGAAGTTTCGTTTATATCAATAATGTTAACTTACGAAGATAAAAACTCTTCTAAAGATAAAGAAATCTTAGTTTTCCTCTTAAAGATGTATAAAAATGATTTATCTTGTCTCTTATCTATTTTCAAATGTTAGCACTTCTATTCTTGCTCTACGTATTGATATTTCTTTATCTATATTATTTACATAATAACAATCACTATCACTGACTACATTTTTGATGTTCCTTATATTACTACTGATTCTGATACTACTAAAACTACCGTTAGTATTAATGTTACTACTTCTCACACTCCTGATACTTCTTGTATTACCCACTTCTACATATGGTACTGCTGATCTATTACTACTATTATTGATACTGTTACTGATTCTACTTATACTCCTGATACTATTACCACTTCTGATACTATTTATACCCCCTTGTTTTCCTTGTATTACTGTTCCTATTGTAGTCCTTGACTTACCTCTTTTTCTTCCTGTATTGCCCGTATTCTCTTTGTTCTGGCCGCTGTTTGTTAACCCTTCTACGTAAAGAGATGCAGCAAAGTAAGGCTATACACCTCCCGTCGTAACTGGTCAGATTAGAACTCGAGTTATTTGGTCAGAAGTAGAAACGATGACCACTGGATCACCGAGGGCGAGTAAAGCTCAATCGCTGTTAACAAGACCATCTAAGTCCACGTTCAATAGTTTAAATTGGATGTCTAAAAACAATATGTATAGACAAGGTCACAAAAAGAGTTTGTACAATCAAGGTCATAAAAAGAATTTAAAATTAACCAACTAGAGGTGTAAAATTTAAGAACAGCTCTGCTTAAATTAAAAATGTATGAAGGAAATTTATTTGCAACTTTCAATGACATTTGACAAAACCTTTTTTGCGATTTAGCAAGTCTACAAGTTATGATATTAATACCATTTCCTTGTCTTGTATCATAGGAATGAATATAATTTCTTAATGTTAAAGTTGGAATATTGTCCTTAACATACAAAATTAACTCTAGAATATATAAATTTATTACAATCATGATTTTGTTTTTCACAAATAATGGTTTATAATGTTCATTAAAAGTTGCATTTGATATAATTCTTATGGCCCTTTTTTGAAGCAATAGGACCCTATTTATAAAAGCACTGTTGCCCAGTAGCAATATTCCATAGATCAGAGTACTTTGAAAGTAAGCAAAATAAGCATCACAGATATAGTTTTCAGGTAGGCCTACAACAGTTTTTAATCTCTTAAGGAGAAACAAATTTCTTGAAAGTTTAGTAAAAATATGATCAATACGATTTTTCCATGTCAACTTGGAATCCTAAGATATTAAACTAACTTTGTTCATGATCGGTCTTCTTTAAAGTAAAAATCACACGTTCAGTTTTAGCTGAGTTCAACAAAAATCTATTTGCATTAAACCAAACTTCAGCATCTCTTAAATTATGTTGAGAAAAGCTTTTCAAATAATTAATATCATTATGGTTAATTAAAAAAAGTAGTATCACCCGCATACAGTAGTGCATCAGCATTTATATTATAAGTTAGGTCATTAGTAGCTAGCAAAAACAGTATCGGATCCAATATGGAGCCTTGAGGAATTCCATAATAATAATAATTCATAACATCAGATTTTTTGTCATTAAATGAAATACTTTGCGATCTGATAAGATTAAAAAATTATCAACTCACTTCCTGTGATACGCAAATAACTTAATTTAGTCAATAGAATACTACAGGAATATCATTTTATTTTTACTTCAATTTTTATTGCACCTGAGTTTTTTAATGTACTTCACTTCCACCCCTTCTACTAACGAAGTTCCAACTGTCCTCCACACAGAACCGAGACCGCAGTACTGTGTTAGTGATTATAGTACGTTTCAGAAATATGTTCGCGTTTTCCAGTGACGAAAACTTCCAATATTGAATCATATTTTCGCACAGGTACTGTCGTCCGTTTGCCTACGTCGCATCCCGATTTCCCCCACCTGCTTCTGCTCGCTCCACTGTAAAGACTAGTGGCTGGGCTTTCTTAGCTCTTTTCTGAAAACATTAATTTCTGTTAGGAATTAATTGGACTTCTACGTAATATTATGCAACTGTTTAAAATAACTCAAATAAAAGGGCATCGTTAAGTAATTAACTGTCACGTGATTTCCTCCCTTTCTACGACCGTACGACATAACCACTTGGACCGACAGTAGATAGTATGTCTGAGTAATTTTATCTTTTCGGATCGGGCAGAAGTGAAGATTGAATTTACAGTACGTAAGGTACTCTTTTATAGAGTAGGTACAGAATTATTTCGACATGAGGTACTAAGTATGAAGGACGAAACTGGTAATTGGAATTAGATGCAATAGTCTATATTGCGATAATAGGCACAAAAGAAATGAAGCCTGTATCGAAATGAACGGCCACCATGTTCAAAAATGTGTTTAAATATCCATATTATGATTATTTTTCATTTTAACTTCATTCTCTATAGTGTACGCTAATGTGCTGTAGACAGTATAATATACGCTGCATAATGAATACGTTCGTATGGATAACTCAGTTCGTGAGTAAAAACACTTATTGTTAATACTGTACTGTATTTTGAGTAAATAAAACCTAATGAAAATGATCAAACTCAAAATCGCGATATTTCCTAGTTTACGTAAATGAATGAACTACTTTTCTTCCCTCCTATACCTAGTAAAGTGATTTGTTTGTATTTCACGCCAGTATCGTCGAACTCCAGTCGTGGAAGGGGGTAGCAAACAGTGTTTCCGGGTCTCAATCATTAATCCAAAGGTATAGCCAGGTTAATATTAGAAATGTTGGTAAAAATAAAACGATGTCCCTGTATGATCAACACAATCAAAAGCCTTGCTATAGTCACCAAAATTTTGCATGAAAATAAACATTATTTTCAAAATCCTCCAATGCTTGCTTTACAAGACAACTGCGCATATGGTATTATGTTTAGATCTGAAACCATATGACTAACGGTCTATCAGTCTATCCGTTGTAGACGAGAAGGTCACATGCAATGTCCCTGCGTGCGTTTTCTGTATTAAAGAGAACGTACGGTAGGCGTGTCCGCCCATCACGGGATTCAAGGTCAGGGTCCGTATCTGCCACACGACCAAGGCTGACACGAACAGCTGATAACGGCATGGCCGGCTGCTGATACCCTGACTGCCAGCCGTCGTATTCTCGACCTCCAACGACTGTTAGCTATTGAGTAACAGCTTTCGAAATTCAACCCAGAAATCGCCGATCATAATCAAATGAATTATTGGCTAAGATCAAACCGTACACGAGCCTGGCTGCTACGGTAGTTAGTGGCTTATTTTTTCTTGTATACTTTTGAATTGTACTCACTTTGCTTGCTAGCTAGAATAAATAAATAAAATAAATAAATCCAAGAATGCTATAACATAGAAATTAAACATACCACTACTGTAAAAGTTATGAAAACATGTTTTAACATTGCACAAGGTTTTAGCACTCGAATTCATATTCCTTAAATTTTCTACAAAACCAGTAGTAGTAACAGTACTAATGAAATTGTAGCAGAAGTAGTAGTAACAGCAGTAGAAATAAATAGTAAAAGTAGTAATACCGGGACATCATTTTGTTTTTAATAACATTTTATAATATTAACCTGGCTATCCCTTTGGATTAACACTTGAGAACCAGATAGACTGTTTGTTACCCCCTTCCAAGACCGCAGTTTGATGATACTAGAGTAAAATACAAACAAATCACTTTACTAGGTATAGGAGAGAAGAAAAATAGTGTATCCATTTACGTAATCCGAAAACTATTACGATTTTGAGTTTGATCATTTTCATTAGGTTTTTGTTTAATCAAAATACAGTACAGTATTAACAATAAGTGTTTTTACTCATGAACTGAGCTATCCATTCGGACGTATTCATTGTGCAGTGTATATTATACTGTCTACAGCACATTAGCATGCAAATGTTTTCATAAAAGAGCTAAGACAGCCCAGACGTTAATTAGCCTTTACACAGATGCCAGCAGAATCGGGCAGGGGAAACTGGGAAGCGATGTAACGAAACGGACATAGTATCTGTGCGAAGATATGATTAAGTAATGAATTCACTTTCTTCACTGAAAAATAGACTATATTTCTGGAACGTACTATAGTCAGTCACTCAGTACTGTACACTGTGATCGTAAGACGACTTTGACTGCATATGCGGTCTTGGATCTGTGTGGAGGACGTGTGAAAGTTTACTAGTAGAAGGGGTAGGGTGAAGTACATTCAAAAACTCAGGTAGAATAAAAATTGAAGTAAAAATAAAATGATGTTCCTGTAGAAGTGTAGCAACAGCAATAGTAATAGCAATAACATGAGTAGTATTACACTCAACGCATTTCGAACTGGTGGATCAATGTCATGTATAAACGTACAAACCACGCACGAGTCACTGAACTGAAAACTCTGAACAGAAGCACTGGTAATCCCGGTTGTCCCAGCTGAATTCAGTTGAGGAGAATGGTCAAGGAATGGAGTAATCATACGTGGCAAATGCGATGTCTTGCTTGACCTTGATCTGCCAGTTCGAAATGCGCTGATAATAGTAACATAAGTGTAGCAGTAGTGGTACAAATAGTAGCAGCAATAGTAGCCGTAACAGTAGCAATAATAGTTCAGTAGTAGCATTAGTAACAGTATTTGCAGTAGAATAGAAGTGTAGCAGTAGTAGCAACAATATTAATAGTAATAGTAATAACAGTTTAGTAGCAATAATAGCAGCAGTAACAGTAGTTGCAGTAGTCTTAGAAGTACAGCAGTAGTTGTAATAACAGCAGCAATAGTAGTAGAAATAGTAGTAGTAGCAGCAGTGGTTGTAGTAGCAATTTACAAGACAGAGCATCACCCATTATAGAACAATTAATTTATTTTCATGATCATGGTAACAGGAGTAGTATTAGCAGTAAAAGTAGTAGTAACATTAGTAGTACCAGAAGCGGTAGTACTTGTAGTAATAATAATAATAATAGCAATAGGAGTAGTATTAGTAGCAGCAATAGTATAGTAGGTGTAGTAGCAGTAGTAGTACCAGTGGTGGTGGTGGTAGCCGTAGTAATATCAGTAATAGTATTAGTACTAACAGTAGTACACTGACATTCAAGATATCTGATCTTACTAATCAATAGTAATCGATGAATTTGTTGGTGTAAGTGTGGATTCTTTAGTTATTACTTCTATGAATGCCGAAGATAATAGTCACTGCTGCCAATCGTAGATAAATGTACCCATGTTATAGAATTCAATTTTTCATTCAACTCTACTGATTGTAAAACAACAATGAGTTTGGTAGCAAACCTCTGATATTGTCTATTAGAAGAATAATTTATGTTTAATCTAAGTGGTAATGCTTCCTGATACTTTCTAACAGCTCATAATAATGGTGCCACCTATTCAGAACTAGTGGAACTCTTTCAAAGTTTGCCAGTTTTTCATATCTTTGGTTCTGACTTATCCCGTGGTTGGAAACTTCGTTTACACGATCATAAAATCGTAGGTCGGATATCTTTGATACCAGTAGTAATAGGCGCAGTAATACTGATACTAACAATTGTAATAGTTAGGGTTAGGATTTTGATGACATATAAATCATGAAAAAATGTCCTAAAAACAATGCATTTATGAACTAAAAATCTTTCAAAAATGCCCTTAAAAATGCCCTAAAAATTGATCTTTCATAATTAGCTTAGTAGGAATATTAATATTCAGACTAGTAATTAAATTAAATTCTAGTACCAACATTCAAGTTTATTTAATTTTACTTAATTTTTCTAAGTTGTACACTTTAATTAATTATTTCACCTGATGTAGTTCCAGGTAGTCCACCACAAAGTCACTCTTATCCGGAACTGGCAGGTATAAAGAAGTCTATATTGAAGTGGTGGTTGGACTGATCCATTATGTGGGGGTGTACTACGTTAAAATGACAATATTTGTGTAGAAAAACTATCAAAATAATATAAAAATTAATGGGTATTAATTGAAAAAAAATGTAGAGAAAATATCAAAGGAAATAAATAATATTTTACATTAATAATGGGGATTTATGTCTAAAATTAAATGAAAATACCCCAAAAATGACCGAATAAAACAAAAAATGCTCTTATGAGTTGTAAGAAGTAAAAAATGCAAAGAAATGTCCTAACAAATATGTCTTAAAGACTCAGTTTATCACATAACATATAAATACTAAAGCAGCTATGTTTCTGACTTACTAGAAAAAAGATGCAATTTCAACAAAATCCTAGCCCTAGTAATAGTACTGTAAGTGTAGCAGCAGTAGTAGTACCAATGGTGGTAGTACTGTAGTAGACATAGTCATATTATCAGTAGTAGTATAATTATGTGAACCACTTTCAAATGTCATCGTTATGCAGTATGTTCCTTTCATACAATTAATCTTAACCGTCACTTACACGCCAGTGCTCACTTTCTTCTTATCTTAAGACTAAGGTTCATTCGACGCATCCGCCAGTCCTTATATCTTAGTTTTCTACTGATAGATCTCAGAGTCTTATAAACCAGACTGAAAAACCCTCTTAAGGAACATTATATGTACTTAATATACTAGATTAAATGTTTTATTTGTATTGCATATAAACCCGATATCTAGGCCAATGAGCAAATATCACACTTCGGTGCGTGAGGATCCTTGCTGCGATTCACAGATGAAAAATATGTAATTTCTTTGAAACTCTTACATCCTGCAACACCATGCTGGATATCTCACACATGGGGGGGATCAAGGCTGTGTCAATTGTACTGACATCTGAGGTCAGCAGCTCTCAAAACCACGCAGCTGATTGGTGGAGACAGAAGGCTGACTGTTCGCAGAACTTTCTGCGATTATGTGACGTCTTATCTATAGTAAACTCTAGAAAAACTTGTTAGATCTTACAGGGAGAATGTAACGGTACCCTCTGTCACACACTGTACACATTCATTTGTCGCTTCATTCAGAGTAATGAAATAACACGAAGTAATACGTAGGATTTGAATCAGAGTGTGTCGTTGCTGTCCTTTCAAATAAACACCTAACGCTTACCAATTCCTCAGTAACAATTATTATTACCGGACGTTATTTTTTCTGTGTCAAGAATGTCGAGTAGTCTGTTACCGCGAACATTGCGAAATCGATTTTTTTGTACAATCAACACTTTGTATGATTATTGTTAGATGTTATACAGAAAATAGTCGCAGCTAATTCACTTCATCTCGCCAAAAAGTTGTAGCCATAACTCCTGACTTGTTCCACATCTTAAAGCTTCAATGCTGATATAAGGTCTATGGAATACATTAAATGAAAATGAAAACTTAAAAGATATAAACAAAGTGGCTTTGAAGATAAACGAAAAAGATTTATCAGAATTGTAAAGGTAATTTAGTGTTCAGATTGGTATTGATAAATGTTGAAAATGATAGAGGTAAGTTTTGAGAATATTGATAAATGTTGAGAATGATATTTGTAAGGTTGAATATGTTATTGCTGAGAATGATATTTGTAAGGTTAAGAAGGATATTTATAAGTGTTTAGTATGATATTTGTAAAGTTGAGAATGATATTGATATTTATTGAGAATGACATTTTAAGGTTGAGAATGATATTGATATTTGAGAATGGCATTTTTAAGGTTGAGAATATTGATAAGTGTTGATAATGATATTTGTAATGTTCAGAAAGATATTGATATTTGCTGAGAATGACATTTTTAAGGTTGAGAATGATATTGATAAGTGTTGAGAATGATATTCGTAAGATTGAGAATGGTATTGATAAGTGTTGAGAATGATATTTGTAACGTTGAGAATGATGTATTTGTTGAGAATGACATTGTTTTTTGTTGAGAATGACATTTTTAAGGTTGAAAATGATATTGATAAGTGTTGAGAATGTTACTTGTAAGGTTGAGAATGATGCTGATAAGTGTTGAGAATGATGTTTGCAAGGTTGAGAATGATGTTGATAAGTGTTGAGAATGATGTTTACAAGGTTGAGAATGATATTGATATTTATAGAGAATGATATTTGTAAGATTGAGAATGATGTTGATAAGTGTTGAGAATGATGTTGATAAGTGTTGAGAATGATGTTTACAAGGTTGAGAATGATATTGATATTTATAGAGAATGATATTTGTAAGATTGACAATGATACTGATATTTGTTGTGAATATTTCTAAGGTGAATTATATTGATAAGTGCTGAAAATGATAATGATAAGTGTCGAGAATCACAGTGATAAGTGTTTAGAATTATATATTGGTAACATTGAGAACGATATTGATAAATGTTGATAATGACATTGACAATTTTTTTAGAATGATATCTTAGAGTGATAAATGTTAAGAATGATATTAATAAATGTTGAGAATGATATTGGTATAAGTGTTGAGAATTCTATTGATAAATTTTGAGAATGATGATGAGTGTTAGGAATTATAATTAATGTCGAGAACGATATTTGCAAGTGTGAGATTTATCTCGATAAGTGTTGGGAATAATATTAATAATTGTTGAGAATGGTAACTATAAGTGTTAGGAATGATGTTGATAAATATTAGGAACGATTATAATTGTTGAGAAGGATATTTGCAAGTGTTGAGAATGATATTGATAAATGTTAGGAATGATGTTGATAATTGAGAAAGATATTTTCAAGTGTTGAGAATGATATTGATAAGTGTTGAGAATGATCTTGATAAATGTTAGGAATAATATTAATAAATGTTTAGAATGATATTCTGTTAATTTAGTATCTTTATAAAACCATATTTTTTTTCTATTTTAAAAGAAAATTATGTATTCAATACTCATTTTCTAAAATAGTACGATTCACTTTGTGAAAAATTCTTACCTGCAAGAGAAAACTTGTCGTCCTGTTTGAAATAAGCACACTAAAATCGTTCAAATATTAATATAATAATTATCAATGAGCCTAATTTTGCAGGCCTGTGATGTTACAACAATAAAATATGAAACAGAACTGGTGTACGTCACACTTCAGAGTCAACGTACTCGACTCTATGTCTCTGATATGCAAGTGTGGTGCCTAAGGACAGTTAAGATTCAAATACGAAGGAAGCAATATTAATTTTTCACTCGAAAGAGAGTTCATGTTGTAAGAGATATACATACGTAATATCACTTTTATCACAAGGCAAAGAGGAATATCACTCTTTCATATTAGAAAATGCATGTTCCCCAGACATTTACAGCGATGTGAGAAGTCAATCTGTCAGGTCACAAGTGCACTGACTGACACGTCCAATATCTCTCTGAGCTTTGAGTAATGCTTCTTATCTGTGGTCTGCCCACTTCACCCAGCAACAGCTCCAGTTCCTGTCTCAATACCACAGATAATGGTAGAAAACGAGAACTTAGGAAGCCGTTGAAATCACAGCAGGGGTAGGCGGAGCGCGCAGTCGTGACATTTTGTCAGCAAATATTTTCTTGCCGGAATAGAACACGTAATCTTCAATAGAAGTGCACACTTCAACAGCTTTCAGTTACAACTTATAAGCTACGATGTGTCCTGCCCTGTAGTGATAAGACTGTTGTCTGCTTTAATAGACAAGATTTCATCCTGTCCTCGAGCACTGGCATTTGTTTAGTTGCTAGGATACAAGTCCGGAAACATAATACCTCAAAGAATTATCAAAGTTATGTATACTTGATATAGCTCAATCATATATTATTCTTTTAACATTTTTCAATTTGCAATAGGTAACACCATTTGATTTTCTTTTAGTCATGTATTTATGCTACCAACTGTGTATTTACTCTCACTGTCAAAGCGATTACAAGTTTTTTTTTTCTCTAGAGAGAGAATATCATCGAAATGATAGCCATCCAAATCTTGGATTTAAAATATCGGCATCCTAATCAATTCAAATGAACAAAAAAGAAAATGTAAATTAATGTTAAAAAATACATAATGAAATTTTAAAAAAGAATATTCTGCGATAAGATGTGGTGGCTATCAAAACGATAAAAATTTATTGAAAATAAATAATATACATTGGATATTATAAAGACGAATAGAGATGGTGATTGATGATGTTCAGTGAAGATTTTAAAATGGTTGATGCAATTGTCTGAAGAGTCTTATCAGGAACCTTTAATTTTCTGAGGATCTCCAATGTAAATTTGGGAATTGTTCCTCGCGCACTAAACATCAGTCTAATGACATTCCAATCTTGACTATTATTTTATGACTGTGATCATCACAGCATGGAAGGTAAATAGCGCGTTTGTTAACTGGTATCTTATGTATTATGAGGAACATTTTCTGGACAACTGTTGAAGTTAGACTACTGTTTCTTAAAGCTCATGTACACATTATGCAGAAAAATTACTTGTACCTTCATTTATTTCCTTACTAAAAATATTTTTCTCTATTCGTATGTCTTTAGTAACGATTTTCAGTTCCTTACACGAAGGCAGAAAATAGGAAAGACTGGAGAATGGTAGTTTTGCAGTGAAAGACCTGCCTTGACAGAACACTATGAATGAATGACGCATTCAAAATTTAACAAAATTCAAAAACACTGTTTCAGCATGTTTAAAATATCCTAATAAAGAATTTATGAACATTTTTACCTTTGCAGATTAAATAAAAGCTAAGAAAAGGTTTCTTTTATAAGTACAAACCAAATTTGCGGAAAATGAGCCTTATAATAAGATAACATGCATATACCATGTTCCTTCTCCAGAAAAAAAAAGAAAAATTAACATGGGTAGAATTACAGTTAAATAATAAGTGATATAGGCCTACCATTTTAAAGAGGGAAATGAAAAACAATTTGGGGGGGGAAATACATATTTTTCATCCAAAATCCGTCAATTTATGGAAAATGAGCATCTTCTGCGGACCTCTGGAAAAATAACTAAGGAAAAGACTACTGAAGTGCTATGTGTGGAGTGTAGCATTGTATGGGGGGGAAAACATGGACATTACGCGAAATGAAGAGAAGTGAGTAGAAATATTTGAAATATGGATATAAAGAAGAATGGAGCGTATGAAATGGACAGATAGAATAAGAAATGGAAAGAGTGAGTGAAGAAAGAATAATTCTGAAAGTGATCAGGAAGAGAAAAAGGAATTCATTGGTTCATTGGCTGAGAAGGAACTGCCTTCTGAGGGATTCACTGGAAGAAATGGTAAACGGAAGAAGAGTTAGGGGTAAAAGAAGATATCAGATGACAGATGATAAGAAGATACAGTATGTATATGTGAATTTTATTTGTTAGTTACAACAATAATTCCTTTCTACAATTCGCCTTAAACGCTCTCGGCAACAATTGGATCTTCACTCAACACAGTATTCGTTATAGCACTCCACCGACGACAATGACAGTTTACTTGGATTATTACGCACAACAATGAACTGTTAATCTTAACTAATATTTACAAAGCACTATTTACAAATCAGAACTAACAGTTCTGATTTCACAGTTCTTCTATCTCAGTCACTCGAGTTCACGGTATCTCGAACCACAGACCTTCAGAGACAGTTCACTGTACTCGAACTCGGGTCCCTCCAACTGCGGTCCACTGCACTCGAACTCAGGTCCCTCCAACTGCGATCCACTGCACTCGAACTCAGGCCTTCGGATGCTGACGCAGATGCGGACGCACACTCGAGTCGAACTCCGGTTGGCTTGACTGGCTTGCTCGCTCTGGCTTACTCACTGACAGAATAACTGAAAACTCTACAACAACAACTCTAGTTCGCTGGCGCCTGCTCTTTTATAGCAAAATCATAGTTGCGAGAACCTTCTACAGGTGTGTAGAGAATTATCTCAATATCTCTACATCGACATTTCTGGAAGGGCCGGGAAGGTCCGTTCCCCCTTCCCTCCGTACGCAGCTGCGCGCGCGGACTCGTCGCGTGACGTAATACACCCTCTCTCTTCTCTCCACCGCGCGACGTCATTCAATGTTCCGTGGAGCCTGTGCGATCTGCTTTCTTGCGGGACGCTGGTCGTGAGTTCGATTCTCACGTCGCTGTCACATTGCCCCCTCCTTAGGGCTGCTCGTCCCGGGCAGTCCCTTGGTAGACGGCTAATCGGTCCAGATGCACCACCATCATCTTCCCTCGAGGTTGTCGCTGGATCCGGTACACCACGTCGTTGATCCGGGTCACCACGCGGTATGGTCCATCCCAGGCACGCTGCAGCTTTGGTGATTTCCCTTTGGTCCTGGTAGGTCGATACAGCCACACCAGGTCGCCCTCCTGGAATCCTGCAGAGTTGGCCAATCTGTCGTAGCGCACCTTCATCCTGTCGCTGGCCATTTTGAGGTGCTCTCTGGCCAGTTGGTGAACTCCATTCAACTTCTCGGTGAGTTCTGCCACATAGTCAGTTGCTGGCTGGTCGGCGCTGGGTGGCGTGCCAAACAGCAGATCACAGGGCAGGCGCAGCTCTCTCCCGAAGACCATGTTTGCCGGTGTCATCCCTGTTGTATCGTGGACCGAAGCTCTGTAGGCCAAGAGGAACAGTGGGACTCTGGCATCCCAGTCTCGTTGATGGTTGGACACCACCTTCCGCAGATGCTCTTCCAAGGTTTTGATGTAGCGTTCCACCATACCATCGGACTGTGGATGGAGGGGAGTGGTCCTGGTTTTATGCACCCCCAGACGCTCGAACAATTCTCCCATCAGGTTGGATTCGAAGTTGCGCCCCTGATCGCTATGCAATTCCCGGGGCACCCCGAATCGGCAGATGAAGTTGTCAAGCAGCGCGTCGGCCACCGTCGAAGCCTCTTGGTTGGGAATCGCGTACACCTCTGCCATTTTGTGAAGTAATCCATGGCCACTAGCAGGTAGCGGTTCCCGCGATCCGTGACCGGGAACGGTCCAGCAACGTCGATGGCGATCCTCTCAAAAGGAGCTCCCACGTTGTACTGCTGCATGGCTCCCCTGCTGCGGGTCCTTGGTCCGCGACTGGCTGCACAGGTGTCGCATCTTCGGCACCATTGTTCCGTGTCGGTTCTCTGATGCAACCAATAGAACCTCTGCCTTAACTTGTCCAGCGTCCTGTTGGCTCCCAGGTGGCCTCCAGTCACTCCAGCATGAGTCTCCTCCAGCACTTCCTTCACCTTGCTCCTGGGCAGGACAAGTTGTTCTATGTGGGTCCTTCCATCGGCCGACTCCCAAATCCTCTTCAGGATACCGTCCTTGACAGTGAAGGATTCCCACTGGGCCCAGTAGCTCTTGTAAGTGGTGCTACGGTTGGCGATATCGGCCCATACTGGTCTCTGGCCGGACTCCACATCACGTAGTAGCTGTCCAATGTTTGGGTCCTCCAGCTGCTCCCTCCTTATGGCGGCGTTATCCCATCCTGGGCTCGGCTGGGCGGCAATTGCTCTTACTGCGTGGGCGCCATCCCGCTCTTCTACTTTCAGGCAGTGTTTGCAGCCATCCGGGCACGGACGTCGTGACAGGGCATCAGCGTTGGAATGTTTCTTCCCTTGTCGGTGTTCAGAGGTGAAGTTGTACTCCTGCAGACGTTGAACCCAACGGGCGGTCTGCCCCTCCAGATTCTTGAAGCCCAATAGCCAGGTGAGTGCAGAATGGTCTGTCCTCAGATGGAATTCCTGGCCATACAAATATTTGTGGAAGTGCTTCAGGGCTTCCACAATGGCAAGAAGTTCTCTACGCGTCACACAGTAGTTTCTCTCAGCCTTGGATAGTGTTCGGCTGAAGTAGGCAATCACCCTCTCTTGCCCGTCCTGTTCCTGAGAGAGTACTCCGCCGATGCCTACGTTGCTAGCGTCCGTGTCGAGCGTGAACTTCCTTCCAGGGATGGGATATCCCAGTACAGGAGCAGTGCAGAGCGCCTCTTTCAGCGACTGGAAGGATGACTCCGCCTCGTCTGTCCACTGGAATTGTCGTTTCTCCTCGGTCAGCTGGGTTAGAGGCTTAGCGATGTTGGCGTACCCAGCTACGAACCTTCTGTAATAAGTGCAGAGGCCGAGAAAGCGGCGCAGCTCCTGCTTGTCCCTCGGTCTCGGCCATCCTCTGACGGCTTGTAGCTTCTCCGGGTCCGTGGCCACTCCGTTGGTCCCTACTACGTGTCCCAAGTAGTTGACCTTCTTCTGGAATAGATGACATTTCTTCGGGTTCAACTTCAGTCTGGCTTGTCGCAGTCTCTCGAACACTTTCCTCAGGTTCATCAGCTGTTCGCCGAAAGTCTTGCCCACCACGATGACGTCATCAAGGTACAGCAAACAGGTGTCGTATGTCAGGCCTCTCATTACGGACTCCATTAGTCTCTGGAATGTAGCCGGGGCGTTGCAGAGGCCGAACGGCATAACGGTGAACTGCCATAGTCCCTGGCCTGTAGAGAATGCCGTTTTCTCCTTATCCTCCGGATGTAGCGCCACCTGCCAGTATCCTGACTTGAGATCCAACGTCGAGAACCACTCTGCTCCGGCCAGGGTGTCCAAGGTGTCGTCAATTCGTGGAAGGGGAAAGCAGTCCTTCTTGGTGACGTCATTCAGTCTTCTGTAGTCCACGCAGAAGCGCAGGTCCCCATTCTTCTTCTTCACCAGCACCACAGGTGATGACCAAGGGCTGTCGGATTCCTCGATGACCCCTCTTGCTTTCATGTCCTCCAGTTGGTTGTCAATCTCCCTCTGTTTAGCTAGAGGGACGCGTCGAGGAGGTTGTCTGATTGGGCGAGCATTTCCGGTGTCGATGCGGTGCTGGACTTTCTCCGTTCTCCCGTAGTCATTTTCAGACAGACTGAACACGTCCTGAAATTCTGTCAGTAGATCGTGGACTTGTCTTCTTTCTCTTTTGCTTAAATTCGCCGGCAATTCTCGAGCCAGCTCTTTCAGTGGTGGGTCTAAATCTGGACGTGGTCGGTGACACTCCTCGTTTTCTGCCAGCGACGTCACAGACACCACCGGCTCGACGTTACCTAGTACAGTTCCACTAGGCACCTCCTTGTCCCGATTGGTGACATTCAGGACCCTCACCGGTACCACCTTCTGATTCGGGAGTAAGGATCTGGCCACATAAACCCCATCTATCGGAGTTGTTTGCGAATCGAGGAGCAGGTTTCTCTTAGGTTGTCCGTCCAGTCTTGCCGTCACCACCATCTCGCAGCCTGCTGGGATTGTCACTTGATTCTCCAAGGTGAGTCTGCCGGCCATGGGTTGGTCTTCGACGTCCCTCAGGAACACTTCATCCTGACCAAAACGGAGGATACGGCGCCGGACGTCCACCGTTGCATCGAAGATCCGCATGGCGTCGAGTCCCAGGATGACGTCTTCAGTGATGTTGGCGACGAACACCCACATCTCCAGTCTCCTCTTTCCCAAGGTCAAGTCCAGGAAAACCTCTTTTTGGATGGGCAGGTTCTCGCCTGAGGCAGTACGTAGCTCATACCGGCGCAGCGGCGTCCTCCCAGGTAGTCCACGCACGACTTCCGGTCTGGCGATAGTGAGCGACGCCCCGGTGTCTACCAGTACTCTGCATGGGCGGCCTCTTATCCATCCGTCAGCAATCAGCCCATCGTCGCATCTTCTGTTAACCGTCTTCAAGATCAGCCGAGGGGATGGTGATGACGGCGCCGACGTGCCCCTCGTCGCATCGGCCCCTTTTAGTTTTCCTGTTTGTGACCAGATCGGTCACAGTCCCTCCTCAGGTGTCCAGGCTCGCCGCAGGACCAGCAGGTGGGCACTCCTCGTCTTCGTCGCTCGGGTGATTTCGGTTGACGTTCCTCGACGTCGGCCGCCGCGACGCTCCTAATCCGGTGCGATGCCGAGACGTTCGCCGTCAACTTGGCTGCCTCCATCCTGAGGGCCGCCGCCAGAGCTGCATTGATGGTGCGATGCTCTGCCAGGAGTAGCTGTTGCTTTATTTCCGGGTCTCGAACTCCGCTGCCTTTCTACAATTCGCCTTAAACGCTCTCGGCAACAATTGGATCTTCACTCAACACAGTATTCGTTATAGCACTCCACCGACGACAATGACAGTTTACTTGGATTATTACGCACAACAATGAACTGTTAATCTTAACTAATATTTACAAAGCACTATTTACAAATCAGAACTACCAGTTCTGATTTCACAGTTCTTCTATCTCAGTCACTCGAGTTCACGGTATCTCGAACCACAGACCTTCAGAGACAGTTCACTGTACTCGAACTCGGGTCCCTCCAACTGCGGTCCACTGCACTCGAACTCAGGTCCCTCCAACTGCGATCCACTGCACTCGAACTCAGGCCTTCGGATGCTGACGCAGATGCGGACGCACACTCGAGTCGAACTCCGGTTGGCTTGACTGGCTTGCTCGCTCTGGCTTACTCACTGACAGAATAACTGAAAACTCTACAACAACAACTCTAGTTCGCTGGCGCCTGCTCTTTTATAGCAAAATCATAGTTGCGAGAACCTTCTACAGGTGTGTAGAGAATTATCTCAATATCTCTACATCGACATTTCTGGAAGGGCCGGGAAGGTCCGTTCCCCCTTCCCTCCGTACGCAGCTGCGCGCGCGGACTCGTCGCGTGACGTAATACACCCTCTCTCTTCTCTCCACCGCGCGACGTCATTCAATGTTCCGTGGAGCCTGTGCGATCTGCTTTCTTGCGGGACGCTGGTCGTGAGTTCGATTCTCACGTCGCTGTCACAGTATGTATATGGATGAAATGCTGAGACAAAGAGGAAGAGAGAAAATGGAACAGATTGGAAAATGCTGGGTTTGCAGTGAAAGCCCTTACCTTGTGCAAAACTATAAATGAATGAATGAATGAATGAATGAATGAATGAATGAATGAATGAATGAATACCCTTTCCAGAAAATCGAAAACTTAAAATGGGTGCAATTTTAATGTAGTCATATGTGATATACCATTTTAGAGAGGGAAATAAAAAATAAATTGGAGAGACTCAAACATATTTTACATAATTTTCCGCCAAAATCAGTAAAATTATGGGAAATGAGTGTTGTAATTAAAATTTTGTATAACCCTTGCCATAAAATCTAAGAATTAAAACGGATATAATTTCAATATTATCATATATGATTAACCGTTTTAAAGAAGGAGAAAAATAAATTGGAAAATTAAAAAAAAAAACACTATTTTCCTCCTAAAATCGGTAAATTTACAGTAAATTTATAATCCCTTCCCAGAAAATCTAAAAATTAAAATGAATGCAATTTTAATGTAGTCATACGAGGAAAATCCAAATAATAAAATAGTAAAAATAATAAATACATAATTTTCCACCAGCCAAAAATCCATTTCCATTCCTCCTTAAGACGTCAAACGTTTTAAAACATTGTCATGCTGAAGTTTCACCATTTACTAAAAAATACGGGCAGCACCAACTCATAACATCAGCTGTCATATGAATGCAAGTGCGAGCGAGAGTGGCAATGTGTGAGACGCAGAATCGAAGTTAATTGGCTGATATCTTATCGCGAGGCATGTCCCTATTAAAAGGCAATGTTACCTGCTGTTATGATTATGCGGAGTAATTATGTAACCGTGTAATTAAAATTGAAACTGAGTACAAGCAAACAACAGGATTGATCGATGACATCGTGGATAGCCTTATCATCACTCGAGGAGCCATGCTAGTCAGAGTATAGGCTAGTGACACACAGTTCGATCTTGACCACATGTAACA
Source organism: Periplaneta americana (assembly GCF_040183065.1). Classification (NCBI taxonomy): domain Eukaryota; kingdom Metazoa; phylum Arthropoda; class Insecta; order Blattodea; family Blattidae; genus Periplaneta; species Periplaneta americana. The sequence continues at coordinate 206,104,596 of NC_091118.1, read as the reverse complement.
TTGCCTTCAAAGCAGGCCTGCCCCCTTCAACTCTTGCTGTATACGATAACTAACATTTTATTTATCTACATTTTTCTGATTTGAAGTAGTAATAATACGTTTTAACCTTAGAAAAGAATGGCGTATACATGAGACGTCTATCACTATAATAATACTTGGAAATGTTTTTAGAGAACCCAGAGGTTAATTGCCGCCCTCACATAAGCCCGTCATCGGTCCTCTATTCTGAGCAAGATTAATCCAGTCCCTACCATCACAGCCCACCTCCCTCAAATCCATTTTAATATCATCCTTCCGTCTACGTCTCGGCTTCCCCAAAGGTCTTTTTCCCTCAGGTCTTCCAACTAACATTCTATATGTATTTCTACATTCACTCGTACGTGCTACATGCCCTGTCCATCTCAAATGTCTGGATTTAATGTTCCTAATTACGAAGTGGACCTTGTGGGGGGGATGGCGAGACTACACCAGACAAGATGGATCCATGTAGTCACGATGTGGGACCCCTACATCGGAAAGAGAGGACAGGGAAGACTACGTCTCAGATGGTCTGACATGTTTACCAAAGAGGCGGGGAAAGGGAAGGTCATTGTAAATAGATAACGTAATCAGTGTTAAGTTATTGTAAATAGTAAAGTCAGTATTAGTGAAAGTGTGACACAAATTTTGTGAATAGTAAAGTCAGTGTTGAGAAAGTGTCAGTTAAATAGTGTAAATAGCAATCAGTGTTTGTCAAAGTGCTGGTGTTAGTATTATGTGGGTGGTGCAAAAAAAATGAACAAAGAACAGAGTGCTGAGACTAGTTAAAGTCTAACAGGGTTATTAACCATGTCACAAAAGTAGTATACACGACAAGCTCGCCTGGATTGGCTCACCAAGCGAGTACACTTGAGCCATCCCTGTCGAGGGGGTTCTAACCCCATCACAGGAGGCCTGTGCCCAACATGGGACATCATGGCTAGCATTCATTCATTCATTCATTCATGTTAGGTGAAGAATACAATGCTTTCAGTTCTGCGTTGTGTAACTTTTTCAATTCGCATGTAACTTCATCCCTCTTAGCCCCAAATATTTTCCTAAGCACCTTATTCTCGAACACCCTTAACCTCTGTTCTCTCTCAAAGTGAGAGTCCAAGTTTCACAACCATACGGAAAAACCGGTAATATAATTGTTTTATAAATTCCAAATTTCAAGTTTTTTTGAGAGGAGATCGGACGACAAAAGCTTCTCAACCGAATAATAACAGGCATTTCCCACATTTATTCTGCGTTTAATTTTCTCCCGAGTGTCATATATATAGCCTATTTTGTTACTATTGCTCCGAGATATTTGAATTTTTGCAGCTTTCCAAACGATAAATTTCCAATTTTTACATTTCCATAATAATAATAATAATAATAATAATAATAATAATAATAATAATAATGACATCAATTACCCTGATATTGTGGCCAGAATTAAAGCAAGAAGTCTGCGATGGATTGGACATGTGCTAAGAGCTCCAGAAGAAAGAATAGTAAAAGGGTGTTCACAGAAAAGGACACTGGGAAGACCTAGACTGAAATATTTGGACAACGTGACAAAATACCTAAATTTTTAGAAATTCATTGAAACATTGTTTGTCGGATTAGGGTGCAATGATATTATATTGTAAACTCAGAAGCTAAGAGCTTTCATAGCTTATAAGGCCTTATAATAAATAATATGTTATTAATAATATAATGAATTATAATTATTACATCTGAAGACCAGGTACTGCATATAACTGAATAAAGAGAGCTTGTCACACAATCTCAAGAGATTTACAATAAGTTATATATAATTGATATAAACCTTGTTACAAATTTGACAAAAGGACTAGGTCATGTGACGTCACATATTAGAATTTTCTTGATTGTTCCGCTAGGCATAAAAATATATGCAAAATATTAAATATTGAAATATGAAAATAAATGAGAAAAATAGTAGCTGATGTTACAAAATATAACATCTCTATACTGTGGGATATTTCAATACAAACTGACAGGAAAATAGAAGACGAACTAGACACTTAACACGTGACAATAACGTCAAAACTTGCTGTACCTACCCCAGCTGGTAGAAATATTTTAGTAACTGCTGGAATATATGGATCTCAAAATATAAATAAACCTCATTTGGAAGGTACGCCAATTTATCATTGCTCCTCTAGGAAATGTTATACAAATTTTCACTTAACAACATGTTTCTACCATTTCTGGAGCAGCAGACGTGAATACATTACAGAGACAAACAATTTTAGTCACTGTCCACATCATTCGAAGGACGCTCGTACATCGGAGAGTAGCTGTTGTACTTGTCCCAGTTCCAGACTTGTTATTTTCGGTTACAGTTATTTTTCCAGCTATTGTGCGAATATTAAAATCCTAAAACTTGGTTTACCTTCACCGTCCGACCTTCAACGTATAGCTTTCAATCCGAGATGATCCTTAGATCACTTTTCCTGCCATACTATAAATCTGTGAATTGAAGGAAAGTACTTTCCTAAAAGCCGAGTATTTCCCCTGGGCCAAAAATACAATACGAAATTGAGTATTTTACACGGACCAAAAGAATGATGCAGTGTTTTCCCTCAATGTATAGTAATTAGCGGCATATAGATTTTAGAAGGGGTGGTTCTGTTTACTTTAAAGAAAAAATTATATATTTTTTATTTATTTTAGTAATAATAATAATAATAATAATAATAATGATTTATTTAACCTGGCAGAGTTAAGGCCATACGGCCTTCTCTAACACTCAACCAGGAGTAAAAACTGCGTTATAGAAACACTACAAATTTACAAAGTACACACAAAACTGAATAAGATAATAATAATAAAATGTAAACAACAAGTAAGAAGAAATCAGACATAATATATAACATACAGAAAGAAAGAAAAAAGCATAATAAAATGTGAACAGCAGGTCAAAAATAAATGAGGCCTACAAAGTATTAAAAAATAAGAATTATTGATAATAATAATAATAATAATAATAATAATAGTAATAATAATAAATAAGAATAGTAATGATAATAATAATATTAATAATAATAATAAATAAAATAATAATAATAACAGGCCTAATAGCAATAATAATACTAATAGTAGTAATACAATAGTGCAGTACAAAGCATACAATGAATACAATATTTTTAAGTATACACAGTAAGGAAAATTATGTTTATATGTAGCTCAACTTATCACATTAGAGATATACCATTATCGGAAAATATGAAAACAAAAATATAAAATAAGTTAAATATCACTAGAACATAAAAAAAAATGTGAATACGTGGAAACATGCAATACAACACTTGTCATAATAGTAAGTTAGTTTGGCAACTCGTCATAAGATAATTTTCTAACTTGGATTTGAAAGATTTCAATGTTCGGCAGCCCTTGACTTCAGGCGGCAGAGAGTTCCAGTGACGAGAGGTAGCAACAGTGAAAGATGAGGAATACAGAGATGATGTGTGAAGTGGAATTTCTAGCGTGTTATCGCGTTGTGATCGAGTATTAATATTATGATAGCGAGAGAGAGTATGAAAACGAGCGAATAAATAATAGGGGGATGAAGTGTGCATAATTCGATATAGGACAGAAAGTGAGTGCAGATTTCTCCTCTCATGTAACCTAAGTCATGATAACTTCTCGAAAGAAGGTGAGATATGATCATAGTATCGAACATTACAAATGAAGCGGACGCACGCGTTATGAACACGCTGTAGTTTCTGGGCGGAATCAATCCTGAGATCACTGAACAAAACGTCGCAATAATCGAAGTGAGGTAGAATGAGTGTCTGTACCAGCTTATTTTACGTGCCAGAGAATCAGTCCCATTCCGAGGCTTATTTGAAGGATTCGTAACAAGCTGTGTTTTACGGTGATGGGTTGATAGCCCATCGCCCAACCCACAAGCTGGAGGACCACCCTTCATCGGCTGTCCGCGACTGCTTATTCAATATATTCACAGCTACCCTCCATATCTGGAGGCCGTCTCCTCGATAGAGAATGGATTAATCTTGCTCAGGATAGGGACCATTGGCGGGCTTATATGAGGGCGACAATTAACCTCCGGGTTCCTTAAAAGCCAGTAAGTAAGGTTATTTTACGACGCTTTATCAACAGCTTAGATTATTTAGCGTCTGAATGAGATGAAGGTGATAACGCCGGTGAAATGAGTCCGGGGTCCAACACCGAAAGTTACCCAGGATTTGCTCACAAATTATATATGTTAAAACATTTTCTTACTTAGAATGAAGTTCACTGAAATATAATATAATATACAGTAATATAATATAATATAATATAATATAATATAATATAATATAATAATAATAATAATAATAATAATAATAATAATAATAATAATGTGAAGGTTACTTATGTCCCTAGCACTATTGCTAAAATACCTTGAAAATGCCTTGGACTTAGAATATTGATGTGATCATCGGGAGAGCTATCTACCCACCCAACCCACCCCAAATACGTATCTTACTTTTATACGAAAATCCACATGCGTGAATGAAGAATACGGCCATATTTTGTTAATGTGACATAATTTGAAGCAGAGAATGGAGTGGGTTTCAGTGTCGCCAACATATAACAATAATACACACCTAATCTAACGTAACTTAACCTGTCACAGAACACACACCTAATCTAAATCTAAACTAACTTGTCACATAATACCACACACCTGTAGTAACATTCATGTTTAGTATCTTTCCGCTTTCATGTATTGTCATCCCTGCTAAGCTTCGTGTCGGGTGCCATCTAGTGGAAGTGGATCATGATGGCGGGAAGAAAATATGGCGACTTTCATAATTACATTTAGTTCGTTCAGTGTATGTTTTGTGAAATATTGAATGTGTTAATGTAGTGATAATTTCATATACTGTATATAGTGCAATAAGTTTTGAAATGTGTTGTGGCTGTGATAAATGTGTTGAAAATTGGTTTGTGCGAGATCGTGCGTATTTGCTTGGTTTCCGCACAAAACCAATCCGCGGTAAGTCTAAAATTCCACATTCAGTATTCCCAACCTAACACACATAACAATTTCTCTCTTCTTACCGCTTAAGTGACATATTGATTTTACTGCTTTAGGCTTCTAACATATTATTTTTAGAGACGTTGAATATAGTAATAATTATAAATTGGAAACTTACCACTGCAATTTCACCTAAATTGCACTGTTAATTATAGTTTTTAAATATTTGCAAAAATTAAGTAAACTCTACAACTCCACTAAAGTTACTGCATTCGTGATGCAAGTAACAATAAGGAAGCCGTGGAAAAATCAAAAAGATTCCAGATGCCGATGTTATTACTGCAATATGTTATATAAATAATATTGTTAAAATATTAAAATGAAAAATAAATCATTACATAACCTTACCGTTTGTTTTAAGTTCGCATTTATAGACTGTGGGGAAAAAAAGACAGACGTATATCACGGCCTGCTGGAGTATAGTAAACACAGAAAACATTTTAAAGCAACAATGTTGAAGATAGATATTTTTGTTTTGCAAATCTGCCGTCATTGAACACACACTAGCATATTCACAGACATTCTTAGCTTGGGCTTCCGGTGGATGATCAGCGAACTAACGTTTTTCGTATTCATAAACCAGTGTTAGCGATATGATATGATATGAATCCTGTACAAGTAATCAGTCGATAGCCGGGGCTAGTTTAGCACGCTCGTAGCACGGGCTAGCGAAATGCCAATGCATAGCACCCATAATTATTAACAAACACATTTCTCAGTTCCTGATGAAAAACAGAACAAAAAAGTTCCGGCGCGTTCCGCCAGGTAAAAGCACTAATAATAATAATAATAATAATAATAATAATAATAATAATAATAATAATAATAATGTGTTTAAATGTAAGCAGAAAGCATTACCGGCACCATACGAAACACTATTTTGTGGCTGTATTCAATTCCTCCCCACCGGAGACAATAGTCTGATATTCTGTCAGATTAGAACCCATGACCACAGCGTTCACATACTACGAAAACTCGGTTTTAATCGCCTTGTGTTGTAGCACGTCATTTCTGGAATGATGGCGTTCCCAGACCGTCTTGTTTAGACGATTCTAAATGTGTGTTCTCTACAAACTCTGCCAAGGCCGCCGGCTCGACTGCACGCAGCCAACACTGTCAAGGCCCACTGAATAATATGCTGTACATACCCAGTTTGGAGCAACAGCGGACTTCTCACGGCACTGGAGCGGCGAACACTGCTGCTCCAATCAGTGAACTGAACTAAAAATAAGATCCACTGCAGCAGCGCGAGTGATAATTAGTAGCAAGGGTCAACCAGAGACGTCACGTTCATCTCTTGATGCCACCATCACTCATTCAATTGAAGACAGTTGACTGTGTAGCCGCGCTGTTGTGTTCACTTCGGGTTGTTCCGTTTGTCTCCACGCTCTTTGCCTCCTATCGCACATTCCAGACCATTTTCTGCGTTCCGTGTAGTCTATACTCCATCGATTTCAGATGGCGTTTGCTATATCTAAAAAATAATCACGTAAAGTGTGAACTATGTGAAGAGTAGGGGGGAACATAATCTTACTCTAATATCGAAAGAAACTTTTCATATTGGAATAAAAGTATTATGTAGTAAAATACACTGCTGAAAACAATTACGGAATTTATTATTCTTGCTTTCGTATTATTTTAACATGAAAAGTTAAATGTGTGAGGAAGGTTAAATGATTATTTATGCCCTAATTAGTGCCCAATTTTCATGTTTTGTACGTAGATATATCATTGCTACAAGAAATTAAATTCGAGATTAGTTTTTGAAAAAAAAAATGTGGCCCTAATTAAAAAAAAAAACAAAGTCCAGGATACAGTAATTCATTAAAACGAAATCGAAGAATAAAAATTGGAGATTTATCCTTCGAAGAGGTGGAGAAATTCAGATATCTTGGAGCAACAGTAACAAATGTAAATGACACTCGGTAGAAAATTAAACACAATAAATATGGGAAATGTCTGATATTATTCGGTTGAAAAGCTTTTATCATCTAGTCTGCTATCAAAAAATCTGAAAATTAGAATTTATAAAACAGTTATATTACCGGTTGTTCTGTATGGTTGTGAAACTTGGACTCTCACTTTGAGAGAGGAACGTAGGTTAAGGGTGTTTGAGAATAAGGTGCTTAGGAAAATATTTGTGGCTGAGAGGGATGAAGTTACAGGAGAATGGAGAAAGTTACACAACGCAGAACTACACGCATTGTATTCTTCACCTGACATAATTAGGAACGTTAAATCCAGACGTTTGAGATGGGCAGGGCATGTAGCACGTATGGGCGAATCCAGAAATGCATATAGAGTGTTAGTTGGGAGGTTGGAGGAAAAAGACCTTTGGGGAGGCCGAGACGTAGATGGGAGGATAATATTAAAATGGATTTGAGGGAGGTGGGATATAATGGTAGAGAGTGGATTAATCTTGCTCAGGATAGGGACCGATGGCGTGTTTATGTGAGGGCGGCAATGGACCACCGGGTTCCTTAAAAACCATTTGTAAAGAAGTAAGTATATGCCATTTTATTCCTAAAAGCGCGTCCTATAAAATGTCTGCAACACTTTTTTGACATTGAGTTGTAACAAAAAAAAAAAATTAAATTTTGATAATTAATTTTAAAGGAATGTTATGTAAATATGCAAGCATATTTTTAAATTGCAATAAAGTAACAATTTTTTTTGCAGTTAAAATTTCCGTAATAGCCTAAAAAAACGTATGTACCATGTAGCATTAATAGTTCTGAAGATATGTAACTTTCTGGTAATGGAGTAAAAAATTAAAGTTACGGAAATTTTTGATTTAAATTTAATGCAATTTAAGAACCCTGTGCAACAGAGCTTCAAAAATGGCGCCAGAGCATCTGACGACGCAATGAAAGCATATCGAATTGGATATAGTAACATATTTTTCACATAACAAGGAGTATTTTGAAGTGTAAAAACAAAAAACAAAATTAAATTACGGAATTTTACAATCGAAGTTTAGAGTAATTTAAAAACCCTATGTACCAGAGCTTTAAAAATAGTATCGTAGCAGAAGAGAAGGCTATAAATGAAATATTTCTGTTTTATTTAGTGATCTTCCATCATATTAAAACATTCTCTCCCTCAAACAGGCACCTATTCCGGTTAAATATCCGTTACCATTTCTGTAATACCGTACATGCATCTTGCAGCTTAGCAACCCACAACATATCATTATAGTAAAAACAAATGAAGTTTGAATATCATCGTATATGTATTACATTGATATTACTAGTGGCTTCAGCAGAAAATGCTGCATTTATTTTCTTGCTCTGGTTACGATATTAATTTTTTTAATACAAGCTTTAATATTTGTGGTCATATCTCATGTTAGGATATGTGGGTTTCTGTTGTGTGTTGTAGATAGCTTGTGTTCACCTAACTGATTATAGATTTTGATTCATGTTTATCGTATTGGTAATTGAGGCAGTGATTAATCATGGCAATCCGACATTTGCCTTTGTGACTGAAGGAAACCATGACATACCCCAGTCAGATTGGTCGGTCACGGGGTTTGAACCCGGGACCTCCTGAATATGAGTCTCAAACGCTACCATCTGAGCCAACTCACTCGATTGATTCTCATCTTAGCATAAAACATAGAACTTGAACTTTCAATGAATATCAACCGAGCGAATAAAAATTTAAAGGACAAAACTAAAATTCTTTCAATCATATATTATCACAATACACTGTTCTCTTAAACTAACTAAGAATATTGAGAATTAAATCAATGGCTTTCCCAAAACACGATATGAAATGTTTCATATAAAACAATTTTTATCTCGAAAAAGAATCAAACACGAGGAAAAATATATTAAACTTTTTTGTTTGAAATATCTCAAAGAATAACCTCCTGAAATTAACGACATTACTTACTGCTCACCTGTATATTACTCTATAAAGAAATAAAAATTCAAAATGACACAGCATTAAATAAAATTTTATATGCGTTAAAGAAAGATGAAGTTTTACAAAAAGGAATATTCACAATAAATAACATCGTAAAAGGATTTGGAATGAAAATGTCTTGTAAACAATAAAACAACGAGGTTATGGACTTCAAGGTGAAGAGATAATAACGTGCAAGATTATATTTGAAGATAAAAATATTGGAAGAAATATTTTTTTTCAAATACCCGAGTCTCGATTATCATATGAAAGGGAAATAAATTACAGATAAAAGTACAGTAGCGTACAAAATTTTCTAAGATATTAGGGAAACCAAAACAAGGTCAAAAAACGACCAGACTAAAAGTATATAGTACACTTGCAATTGCATAACAAATGCCAACGAAATTTGGATAGTTAGGAAACAATATTGAAAAGGCTGAGTTGTAGCAGATATGTTCAAGGGAACTGGGGATATACCCGAATGACAAGTGGAATGAAGATATTCTAAGATATATAAGAATATATAAATAAATTAGAAAAGACTCAAAATTACAAAAATAATTGGAAACATGGTGTTTATCTACATAAAAAAGTAAATACACGAAAATTATTGCCGCTGTACTATTCTGAATAAAAGACAAATAAAATTAGTCTGACACTTAAAAGATTTGCAGACGACTTTGAACTGGAGATCGAAACAAGGTCCAAATTCGTGCATGATAATGATGATGATTAATGATTAATGATATTGTAAACATACTTTCGAATTAAACTAGCTCTCATAATAGCAGTAAATTCTCAATTCTTGAAGTTGTTCAAGATTGAGGACAAAATTCAGGCTAAAACTAATCCTTGTAGCACTTAATATAATTATGTTCGAAACTATATAGCTAATTCAATTGATCATAGTAATATACGTTACAAGAGCGGTATGTTGACGTTTTCATGGTCGAGGAAAAGATTGAAAAAGCGAAACGTAGTTGAGCTTTTTTAATTTCCGAGAACATGAAAACAAACATACCGCTCGTGTATAGTACATTATTTTGTGCGAAGATCGTTTATTACATACCTGAAAGACGAATTTCTAATTAGTTGCAATGAAATCTCCATTTTGATTTCTGTTTAATGGCGGTAACTTCGGAAAACCAAAATATCCTTCTTCAACATTGTTGCTATAAAATGTTTTCTGTGTGATATAAGTCTGTCTTTCCCCCCCCCCCCCAGTCTATAAATGCGAACTTAAAACAAACGGTAAGGTTATGTAATGATTTATTTTTCATTTTAATATTTTAACAATATTATTTATATAACATATTGCAGTAATAACATCCGCATCTGGAATATTGTTGATTTTTTCACGGCTTCCTTAATGTTACCTGTATCAGGAATACAGTAAGTTTCATGGAGTAGTAGACTTTACTTAATTTTTGCAAATATTTAAAAACAATAATTAACATTGCAATTTAGGTAAAATTGCAGTGGTAAGTTTCCAATTTATAATTATTACTATGTTAAACGTCTCTAAAAATAAAATGTTAAAAGCCTAACGCAGTAAAATGAATGTCGCGCTTAAGCGGTAAGAAGAGGGAAATTGTTATGTGTGTTACGTTGGGAATACTGAATGTGGTATTTCACACTTACCGTGTATTGGTTCTGTGCGCAAAACAAGCAAATACGCACGATCTCGCACAAAAGACATTGGAAATATAATTTCAATCGAAATTAGCTTTTGCCATGGCAACCAATTTTATTCTCCTGCTTGAAGGTACAACGTCTGTGGTTAGGTATATAGAATAGGAGTATTGGTAAACAAGTTTTGTTATTTTCAATGAGATTAAAAACAGATCACAAGTGCACCTTATCTACAAGCACACAAACATGTTTTTATCAGCGTGACAAACAAACAGCACCATGCCAGACACAGGTGATACCGAGGGCCCTGATATCGCACATCTATCATTGCTGTAGTTATGATGTGTCTTCGAAAACACAATATTTGAATCAGAAAGAAGTATTATTATAGTTTTTCCTGAAATTTAATGAGATTCAACGGGCCAGTTCGCCCATCCTCTTACGAAACTCTTCCTATTTATTTTTATTTTATTGGGTTATTTTACGACGCCGTATCAATATATAGGCTATTTAGCGTCTGAATGATATGAAGGTGATAATGCCGGTGAAATGAGTCCGGACTGGTATTATTATTATTATTATTATTATTATTATTATTATTATTATTATTATAATTTTACTTGAAGCAAGTAAAGCGATCGGTTTGGAAGTAAATCCCGAAAAGACAAAGTATATGATTATGTCTCGTGACCAGAATATTGTACGAAATGGAAATATAAAAATTGGAGATTTATCCTTCGAAGAGGTGGAAAAATTCAAATATCTTGGCGCAACAGTAACAAATATAAATGACACTCGGGAGGAAATTAAACGCAGAATAAATATGGGAAATGCCTGTTATTATTCGGTTGAGAAGCTCTCATCATCCAGTCTGCTGTCCAAAAATCTGAAAGTTAGAATTTATAAAACAGTTATATTACCGGTTCTTCTGTATGGTTGTGAAACTTGGACTCTCACTCTGAGAGAGGAATATAGGTTAAGGGTGTTTGAGAATAAGATTCTTAGGAAAATATTTGGGGCTAAGCGGGATGAAGTTACAGGAGAATGGAGAAAGTTACACAACACAGAACTGCACGCATTGTATTCTTCACCTAACATAATTAGGAACTTAAAATCCAGACGTTTGAGATGGGCAGGGCATGTAGCACGTATGGGCGAATCCAGAAATGCATATAGTGTGTTAGTTGGGAGACCGGAGGGAAAAAGGCCTTTGGGGAGGCCGAGACGTAGATGGGAGGATAATATTAAAATGGATTTGAGGGAGGTGGGGTGTGATGATAGAGAATGGATTAATCTTGCACAGGATAGGGACCGATGGCGGGCTTATGTGAGGGCGGCAATGAACCTTCGGGTTCCTTAAAAGCCATTTGTAAGTAAGTAAGTATTATTATTATTATTATTATTATTATTATTATTATTATTATTAAGAGCAAAATGTAGATGTGTTTAGTTACATGTAACCGGTAGTTGATAGCCGTTCCAACTATGATTTAATAATCAATTCTAAATGAATATTTATATTTAATTCAATTTTTTCTTTAATAGAAACCCTAGTTAGGTAGGCTATCATTGAGAAATTTATTGGAAATGTAACAAACGATTTAGGCTACAAGACAAATTACATTTGATAAAGAATATAAGTGATGATTAATTATGTTAATCGATGACTTCAGTGCAGTGGAGGATATCATGTCCAGGATGCTGTCAGGAACTTTTAATTTTCGGAAGACTTCTAAGGACTCCCGTGGGATTGTGCCTCTAGCCCCAATCATAATTCCTATAACGTCCCTTGTCTTGATGTTATATTTGGTCCCTAAATCGCTGCAGCACGGCAGATAAATTTCCCGTTTTTCTTTGCAGACTTCTCTAGGTTGTTCCTCGCTGTTCTCAAAACGGACTGTGGGATCGAGAATGTGTCCACATTTTTTTTTCTGTCTATAACAATGATATTTATTCTTCGAGTTGGAAAGGCACCCAATTTCCACGCACACCTCACACTTACCAGTCCGGCGAAGTTCATTGGAAATCATGGAGCGAATTTTATTATGACGGTCAATTCTCAGTAATTCTCCCTTCCCGCGAAAACCCAGTACATGGGCTAAGGTTTCTTGCTCATCGTGTCTTCTGCAATCTTGTAGCATTCTGGGACAAAGTGTGGTGTCTAATAATTAACCTTAACATAAAAGGTTTTGAATCCAGAAAATGATTTAGTAATAGAGAAGTACTGTCAAATTCTAGAACAAAATTAATTCGAGATATGTAGAAATTAAATTTTGAATTTTACTGAATTAATACTAGCGAAAGGTGCACACACACTCCCTTAACAGGAGGAGAATAATAATAATATTGAAAACAAAAAGGCGTAAGAAATTAAGAACAAAGAAGGAGTAAAATGTGGAAGTATAAAAAGAAAAATAGATAACAAGAAAGATGGGCGGAAAGGAGAAGTTATAGCCAATAAGAAGAAGCGCTCTCAAGTGTAGAAGTTATGTTGCAACGAGGTGATAAAATATCATAATTGGTGAGCCGGCAGGGTTCAGGAAGAAGCCGTAACAATCTATGTAAGATACGAGTATTACCCCCTCCTGGTAACAGTTTTGAAGGAACTGGAAAATAATTTAACCCAGGGAATCGAAGCCTGGAGCTGCGTTTCTCTAACGTTAGGTACTAAACAAGAACCGAGGTGGGAAGAGATCTCCAGGACTTCAGGTGCGCTCATCCCCTTTAGAAGCTGGAAACGTAACACCGCAAGCAGAGAGGGTAACGATTTCCAACACGCCGTAACTTGGCTCGTAACAAAATTTAAATGGGGAGGCTCTCCATCTTTTTCGCCGTGTCCGTCCGTTTCATTTAATTTCCAGTGAAGAGTTTCCTTCTTTTTTTTTTCAGGTCTGGTTCTGCGAGTCGTTTATCTTCAGGCAGCAAATTAAAAGCAGTGTTGGCCTGCATATTGCCGGCACAGCCAGGGCACGGTACATCAATCTGTACGACGACCTGGGGTCGATTTATTGGTCCCCAGGGTTTCGAGACAATAAACAGCGCGGTCTAGATTTCACACGCCTTCTCCTTGCTGGTCGCGACGCAACTTCGTCGCCAAACAGACGGACGGTGTTACCAGCTGACTGCTGGAGATCTGCCTATGTGCGATGCCACACAACTGAAAGGCATCCTAGCGTTATTTAAGGGGTCAGGTAAGCTTACATACTTACTTACTGGCTTTTAAGGAACCCGGAGGTTCATTGCCGCCCTCACATAAGCCCGCCATCGGTCCCTATCCTGAGATAGATCAATCCATACTCTATCATCATATCCCACCTCCCTCAAATCCATTTTAATATTATCCTCCCATCTACGTCTCGGCCTCCCCAAAGGTCTTTTTCCCTCCGGCCTCCCAACTAACACTCTATATGCATTTCTGGATTCGCCCATACGTGCTACATGCCATGCCCATCTCAAACGTCTGGATTTAATGTTCCTAATTATTTCAGGTGAAGAATACAATGCGTGCAGTTCTGTGTTATGCATCTTTCTCCATTCTCCTGTAACTTCATCCCTCTTAGCCCCAAATACGATTCTTCGTATTGATCAAAATATAATTTGGTTAATTGGGTAAAAGTGCATGCCGCGGAAGTTAGATTTATATAAATTCGCACCAATTACTTCATGCGGCATTGTGAGAAATGTTTCTCGATGTAAAAATTATTTCGCTGAAAGGAGAAGAAATTTCACTTTCGGCACATTTAAAAATACCTCATTGTACATTCAAATGGTAAAGATGAAGACATCGACTAACATTAAAGTGAATACTCATTACGAAATTAAATATTATGCCATTCTAATCCATGTAAGGTTTGGTTCAATGAGCTTTGCATATACAGCTGTTAATAGTCACAATTTAAATTTAATCATTTGTAAATTAATTACATTAAATACGAGTGTATTTCAGTTTAGATCTTCCGATCAGTGTACAAGTTTTATGTTAACCTATGTTCGATTCTCATACCACGTTTTAACGTTTTTCTTTCTCTACACTCAAACGCATTCTACTAGACATCACAACCGAAATAATACATTTGGTCTGACAGCAAACATTCTGATGGGGGGGGGGGGGGCAGATAAAAAAGTTATTTTTTCTTTTCTTTCACCGTGTTGATAATGCCAAAAGAAGTGTTCACACAAATTTTGGCCACTCGACAGAAATTACGAAGACTGTAAAAAAATAAGTTCGCCAGAGGCCGTTAACAGAAAGGAAACACAGTTTCATTGGAAAAATTTATTGGAACAGACACAGCAATTGTTGAGCTAATTTTCAACACATTCTCCACCGGAATTTGGATATTTGTCATTTCATGGGATCGATAGAGAGGTGCAGAAGGCTGTCAAATGCTGCGGCAGACTTCTACCACACAAAGATACAAAAATTGATCCCATGGTATGGCAAATGTCTCAATTCCAGTGGGGGTATGTTGATAAATACCACAACAATTGCTGTATCTGTTTCAATAAATCTTTCCATGCAATTGTGCTTTTTTTTTTTTTTTCCATTTTGAATCTTGCGTACACTACTTTTAAGACTTGAATATAAGTAATTGATTAACTAGCGGACTTACTCGTGTTAATTATGTAAGTCTGTGCGGCTTACAGCTGTTTCGGTGCCTCATCACATCATCCTCAGAGCCTACTAGATCTCGGCGTCATCTCGAACTTCTCTGCCTGTTATGTGGGTGCGTTTGATGAAAAGTGGAGTCAAATATTGTGTGTACTAAATTGATCTGTGTGTTGAGAATTTGATCGGGGTGTGTTTTAGTGTGTCTGTATATAGCATACAGAACAGAAAACACACTAAAAAGACATCTCAATACACAAAAAACACAAACAAATAAATACGATCACACAGGTGTATACAAACTCACATGTAATAGTTGCGACACGTTCTACATTGGACAGACAGGCAGAACATTCCAAACACGCTACAAAGAACACATTAAAGCAATAACCAGAGGACACAATACATCTACATACACCGATAACATAACCAATGCTAACCATACATACAATAACATAAATGCGGACATATAAATCCTACACATACAACCCAAGAACCATAAAACTCAACACACTAGAACAATACGAAATATCCAAACACACTAAAACATACCCCGATCAAATTCTCAACACACAGATCAATTTCAGTACACACACTATTTGACTCCACTTTTCAACAATCAAACGCACCTACATAACAGGCAGAAAAGTTCGAGATGACGCCGAGATCTAGTAGGCTCTGAGG